>NC_079437.1:35238717-35253717 GCF_903798145.1 Danio aesculapii
CAATTCTTTTTCATTTGTAAGGATATCTGCTTATTGCTGTACAACCTGTGTGTATTAAGCAATGTGTACGCGTTTAAGGTGCACAACTAGCATGCTCTGTGCTGGACTTTAAATCTGCTTTCAGCTGGTCAATTGTGCAGTCTATTTTAGTTCCTCAAAATACCAACGCGCCAACAATGGGGCTTAACACATCTTATTTTTAGACCGGAACACCCATGAGACCACAAAGTGACGCAAATGGATTTACTATTTAAACATTGTGGCGCAAAGCAGAAAACCAGGGTTGCGCTGGTCTGAAAATCGCGCCAAACACATCTTGTGCCTTATTGTGCCAGGTGTTTGATAGAGCCATTTAGCTTGATTCTTTATCTACCTTTAAAGATGGTTATATGTAGCGCATTAACTGCTTTAGGACCATTACTGGTGCTATATAGCACTGAAATTGGTCCCCAGTGATAATGAGCCAAAAAACCACTTAGCGGTACTAAACAGCATCTCAACTACCATAAAGAACCACTGAAGTCAACTGTATAATACCACAATAAACATCTTCATCTGTTCAAAACAGTCCAGATGAAGCAGATTTGTGCAGGTGGGACATGAGCAGGCTGCTGGTATTTGAAGCACAGATACACACTGAAACGAGATGCAGAAGGACAGTGTGTGATGAAGATGTTTGAGTGTGAGTAAAGCTAAAGCCCCTGCTTTCTTGCACCGCAGCTCTCACTTCATCACGAGCACTGCAACACTGCCACATGTGACTGACCTTCACAGGCCAGCGCCTGCTACCTGTGAGCCTGAACCCAGATTAATTTTCAACATTAAATACATACACATAAGGAAATACAGTGGTGAAACTATATTGAAAACATTGAATTCATATGTACTGTATTACACAAATAGAAATGAAATCTTTACTATTGTGTAATCTAAAGACTAAACAAAAAAATCTAGCTGTATCCTAGTGTGTGTGTGTGTGTGTGTGTGTGCGTGTGTGTGTGTGTGTGTGTGTGCGTGTGTGTGTGCATGTGTGTGTGTGTGTGTGTGTGTGTGTGTGTGTGTGTGTGTGTGTGTGTGTGTGTGTGTGTGCGTGTGTGTGTGTGTGTGTGTGTGTGTGTGTGCGTGTGTGTGTGTGTGTCAATGAAGGCTACAGCATTAACATAAGAAGCATTAACAGAGCAAGTAAGCCATCAAGCAGGTACATAAGAGGTAAAATACTTGATCAATCTTTTCAGCTGTCTGTAACCTTAATCTCTTAGACATGATGTGTATTTGTTTGTGTGTCATGGGAACACAAACTCACAATGATTCCAACACAGGCTCATTGTAAATATTAAAAGTGATTCAGTCTACATTTTTGTCAAATAAAAACTAACATTAACACACTTAAACATTAGTTTGACTGCAGTTTCTATGAATCCTACAATGCAGTACTATGATATTAAAAGTTTTAATGTATATATTATTGACGAATAATAATAGATTGTTTCATTTTGTACAACACCAAATAAATACCACAAAACATCTTAAGTGTCATGTCTTGTAATCGAATATATTTACCTCGCCTATATTTATCCATAAGGACCTCTTTTCTGTTATGATCAGCATAGCTCAAATTGTACAGTGTTGTACTTGGGATGCAGAGTGCTTTTGGTTTGAGTTTGGAGAAGCACAGTTCCACAAAAAAGATAAATTCATAAAATCATGATAAAACTACATGGCCATGGTCTCTTATGTTTACTTTTGAAAACACTAATTTCAGTAGGTCAGTAGTTCATTAGGTGATCTGACAAGACCCGATTTCTTGTGGACATGAAAAGAGACGTGTCTCTGAAACATACAACAAAATGCACCCTAATGGCTCGTTTCCACTGACTGGTACGGTACGGTACGGTTCGGGTCGGTACGGGTCACCTTTATCAGTCTTGCGTTTCCACTAACACGGGTACCCTTTTGGTGGGCGTGGTATCTGACAGAAAGTTTCAGAAAGTCATTCTCACTCGAGGAAATGTCTACAGTAAAGCTGTATAGGTCATTCACATATCACATGAGAAGCACTTCTCACAAAACAGATGCTTTACACACATAAATACTTGTGTAGAAATGTTTATTACTAACTTTTCAATGAACATGAGTTGATTATAACTGCAGATCAATGACAGTGCGAAACAGCCTACTGTAACGTCTGTAATTATGTTAAATAAATAAATGAAAATATATAAACACATACAGCCCCTTACAGTCTCCAATTTGTTATCAACTACAGAAAAACTACACACAGCAAACATTTCGTCCATAATTAGGTTAAAAAACAGCACAAAATATAGCCTACAGTCAGTGAAAACCTCTCATTTGTGTCTGTAATCTTCAGCAGCACATGTAGCCTCTGTTAGACAGTAATTCCATCATTCCCAGTTCATATTAGTCCAAAAGATGAAGATAATAAGTCAGTTATACATGGCATTTTGTTTATGTTTGCTGAAAAATAATGTGCTCCTTTTTTCCGGCTTCTCCTTTGCTTTTTCACGCTTCACTCTCGCGTTTGTCAGTGTCTGACAGGATCGGGTTTCAAAAGCACGTAAAAAACTGGCTCGTAAAAAACTACGAGGCACAGGGTAAATCTGCTCTACTCCATGGCTTTGTGGCTGTTCCTCAAGACGACGACAAGGTTTGTTTGAGCCCGGATTGACCATGGCTCGTTATTATATGTATAAATAATTCCACTGTAATCTCTCGGCTGTGTGTGTATTTTAAACATGGTGGGTTTTTTGTTTTCATTCTGGCTTGTTGCGTAAGCGAATGACGTATCTCTGTAAACCAATTGCGTTCAGCTGCGTGTGTGGCTCCGCCTTTTGGTACCCTTTCTCGTGTTTGGTACCCTTTCGAAAGGGTGCCAAAATGGTACGGTACGGTTCGGTACTCCTTTAGACAGTGGAAACGGCCATAAAAGCATACCAAACCGAACCGTACCATACCATACCACTCAGTGGAAATGGGCCATTAGTAGGGCATATTTCCAATTCACACAATTTTTAACAGAGCCACTGCCCTCTAGTAAATTTGTCAACTAAAACGTGCAACAAAACGTACTCAGAGCAACATATTTTACATTTTTCAAAAATGTAGGCTGAGAAACGTATTTCCAATTAGCCGGGGCTGAATGATTTATACAATGACTCATTCATTCAGTACATTTATTGACAGGCATTTAAAAAAAGTGTTACTTTGGGACAGATCACAGCTCTACACTATTAGAAAACTGTACTACCCTGTGTCCTGTTTACACTTGGCATTAAGATTTGGTTGATCGGATTACTAGTATCAGCTTTTATTTTATTTTATTTTTATTCTGTTTGTTTTTATTTCTCTTATAATTGTTTCTTTTATTCCTGTTTATGTAAAGCACTTTGAATTGCCACTGTGTATGAAATGTGCTATATAAATAAACTTGCCTTGCCTTGCCTAGTAGACAATTAAGGGAAACACCTTCCCATTTATACATGGAGCTTTAGTCTACTTTTTATGTCCACTTTCCTACAAGAGGGATGGGCAGGTGTATGCATGGGTCTTTTATAAACTATTTTATTCTTCTTTTTTTTCTAATCTTTTTTTATGTGTTTTGTTTTTTGTCGTTTCTAGTGTTGTTGTTTTTTGTGTTTTGTCTTGTCTTGTCTTTTGTTTTTGTATTTTGCTTTTTGTTTTGTCTTTTCTAGTGTTGTTTTATTTATTGTGTTTTGTCTTTTGTCTTGTGTTTTGTCTTTTATAGTGTTGTTTTATTTTTGTGTTTTATTTTGTCTTGTCTTGTCTCTTGTTTTGTCTTGATTTGTCTTTTGTCTTGTTTGTTTTTTGTTTTTTTCTAGTGTTGTTTTATTTTTTGTGTCTTGTCTTGCCTTGCCTTGTATGTTGTCTTTTGTTTTGCCTGTCATTTGATTTGTTTTTTTTTGTTGTTTTGTTTGGTTTTGTCTTTTGTTTTGTTTTGTCTTTTGTCCTGTTTTGTTTTGTCTTTTGTTGTTTTGTTTTGTTTTGTGTGTTTTGTCTTTTCTAGTGTTGTTTTTTTTGTGTTTTGTCTTGTCTTGTCTTGTCTTTTGTTTTGTTTTGTCATTTGATTTGTTTTTTGTCTTGTTTTGGTTTTGTCTTTTTTTTGTTTTGTTTTTTGTTTTGTTTTGTTTTGTTTTTTCTTTTGTACTTTTTTGTTTTGTTCTGTTTTGTCTTGTTTTGTCTTTTCTGGTGTTGTTTTATTTTTTGTGTTTTGTATTGTTTTGTTTTGTTTTTTCTTTTCTTTTCTTTTGTATTTTGTTTTGTTTTTTGTGTTTTGTCTTGTCTTGTCTTGTCTTGTCTTGTCTTTTGTTTTGTTTTGTTTTGTCATTTGATTTGTTTTTTGTCTTGTTTAGTTTTTTGTGTTGTTTTGGTTTTGTCTTTTCTTTTGTTTTTGTTTTTTTTGTTTTGTTTTGTTTTGTTTTGTTCTGTTTTGTCTTGTTTTGTCTTTTCTGGTGTTGTTTTATTTTTTGTGTTTTGTATTGTTTTGTTTTGTTTTTTGTCTTTTCTAGTGTTGTTTTATTTTTTTGTATTTTATTTTGTCTTGTCTTGTTTTGCTTGTTTGTTTGTTTTATCTTGTCATGATTTGCTTTATTTGCTAGATTTGTTTTGTTTTGTTTGTTCTGTTTTTTATTTGAGTTTTATTTAAACCAAATTTATAAAGTCAATCAATTTGAAATAAGGGTTAGAATTGACCCATTTGAACCTTTATGGTGTTAAACTGACTGTGTAATCAAACTATAATTTGCTAAAATACTTACAACAACACAATTATGAGAGCATGGTTAATCTATCTGTCAAACACACATGGAAACTGTAACCAAACAGTTTTCTTTCAGAATCTTCATCAAACAAATAGAAGACTCAAAACATCTTGTTTATTTAGTTATTTTCTAGAGGCATGTTAAATTGTACAATGTAAATAAATATATATTTTAATAATACAATGACTTTTCAATAACCACTCTTGTCTTGTTTTGTTGTTGTTGTTTTGTCTTGTCTCATTTTGTTCCATTGTGTTTTGTTGTGTGTTTTTTACATTGAACCCAAATTAATATCATTAAGAATAAGACGGCAAAGTTCTAATCCTGCCTGGCTACAGCACTTCCCCAACACATCCTGTAATGTTTAAGAATTAGGTCAGTAGGCAGGTGTGATACCAGGTGTAAAAACACGTCTAACAGAAACTGCACAATATTACTGAACTGCAGCTTAACTGTATGCTGGGCTAATTATAAAACATGTTCATGACATAAACGTCTGTCATGGAAACCTTCAGGCCATTTACAGACACTCTATCTTATAGTGTCAGTTAAATTAACATTTGAATGCTTTTTTTGTTTTTGGGAAGCGAGAGAGGGGGAAAGAAAGAGAGCATGGTGCTGTGCAGAAGATCAATGCGAAGCTAGAGTCCAGCGTTCATTTGAAGTGCTAATAGAGTCGTTTGCGGCAGAGCACTGAAAGAGCAAAGAGCAATGCAGTACTTCATTTGCACATCCACACACAACAACCTTCTCGCAGTTTTTCACAATTTCACAACAGAAATATTCCAAAAAATTACACCACCTTTTTCTATTTGAACGGATAGAGATCATTAGACAACATTTTCTGCATCAGAAAACGCTAGCTTGGCTTTTGCACTAGATTTTCACTACATTATCATGTTTATATGAACAATTTACTAAAACAGTTCAGACTAAGAATGGCTCAAACAAGCTGCACAATTGCCTGCAAATTTCTAGATTGATTCCTATTTCTCTCCCTATTCTTCAATCTTTTTATCCAAGCGTCACAGTGTAATAAGTGTCTTGACAATACAGTTATGAAGCTCATAATTACATCCATAGACTGAGTGAATGTGACTGTGTAGGAGGACTGTTCTCTGCTGCAGTGTCTAATATCCACACAAACCCAATGATCCAGCCTCACTTGAATTATATGTGCTGTCTGACAAAACAAATTACTGTCAATGATAACTGAAGGATGTTGCTAATTCCAGTATTATATATACACATGTATCAATATACATGCTCACTGAAATTCTGAACAAACTCCATTTCTTGTATTTTTTATGTTCAAAGGTTTGCTGTATTGCTGTTTCCAGCTCGGTTTTGAGCTTAATGCATGTTATGTCTTTACAAACACTGCCATCTAGTGATGATCTAAAATAAATCAGCTTCGTTCTTATGTTAAAAATAGCTCTCATGTTTGCTATGCCTGACTTTCTTATGCACAAAGAAAAAAGAAATGTATTAACCAACTCTGAGGGGGGCTGCCTCTATATAGTATTTGCATAATTATTTAGTGCTGATTTACAATTTATTTTATGTAGCCTGTAGATAAAATCAAGGTTTACTTAAAAATATATAGAGATGTATTTTTTTCATCTCTGACTGACTGACTGACTGACTGTAATTTTGGCATCCCAAGAACCTTTTGTCATTAACATAAGTGGTTCAATAAATATACAAATGCATATGAGGAATTCATTTAAAAATTCATTTTAGAGCGTTGAAATCGACCTTTTAAGCTTAATGCTGATAAAGTGAACACAATTGTACACCGTAAAACCCAGAAAGTTAAGGTAACTCAAACCATTTGAGAAAACCAATTGCAAAAAACCATTTAAGTTCAAAAACTAATCCTAATGAGTATTGTGTGAATTTAATCTATTTGAGTAAATGGAGCAATTTGAGCACAGTAAAACCCAAAAAATGAAGAGAACTCAAATCAACTGGGTACTGTAAAACCCAATAAGTTAAGGCAACTCAAACCGTTTGAGGAAACCGATTGCTACAAACCATTTAAGTTAAAAAACTAATCTATCTGTGAACTTACTCCAGTTAAGTTGAAGTAATGAGGTATTTAATTTACTCATTACCTTCAACACTAAGATCAAAACTCTTTTCAAATGAGTAGAATTAACTTTCAGTAAATTTTGAGTTAACTACACTCATTTCCTTTGATTAAGTTGGCTGTAGGGTTTCACAGTGTATGTTAAATTGTTCACGATAAGTAAATCTTTTTAAAACAATTCAATCAAATTTGAAGAACAAGCCTATTTTTACTGTTGCTGATGAACTGATGACACTTCTCTATGGTTGTGCATGAACATAACAAATAGCTAACATGATCTAGCGAACAAAAGCATTTTATAATCTTGGCTTATGCAAAGATTAGTCTTTAATAATATATAAACAGATCTACATTTTCAAAGATCACTGTGTAAATGCCCCCTGCACAACAGAAATACACAACAAGCTTTCTTTTCATTCCATTTTACCATGGAAAACAAAAACAATGAAGACACTTTGATTATGAAGAAAATGACTGAAAAAGAGGTCTGCGGTCATCACTGGGAGGACAGTTTTAGTTTTGTATTTCTGTCTGTTTACCAGCAATACATTATTTGTATATTTTAGGGGGATGAGACAGTCTCATTCTAGAGATTAGTTTATTGGACAAAATCCTACATCGGAGCTTAGTCGATAGATTTTGGTCCATTTCATTTTCCAAGAAGACATAAAGAGTAAGACTACACCAATGCCAATATTTGCTAAAAGTGAATTTTAATTATCTTTGAGAGTATATTAGTAAACTGATGACCGAATGGATAGCAAATGCACACTGAACGCCACAAAACACTTCACATCATTACAGAGATGTAGGCCAGGGTCGAAAACTCAGAGATGTCCAAGTAAAAAGAGAACATAATGAGATATTTCACAACAAAAAACAACAACAACAAAAGCTCAGACTACCAGTGCAAATTTATTACTTGTCCATTATGATTGAGTGTTAAACAAATAAATAAAACTGAAAATGATTTTAAAAAATCCATCTCAGGTTATTCTTTCATGTTAAAAACTAAATCAAACTCAATTTAATTTAATTTAATTTAATTTAATTTAATTTAATTTAATTTTATTTTATTTTATTTTATTTTATTTTATTTTATTTTATTTTATTTTATTTTATTTTATTTTATTTTATTTTATTTTATTTTTCACATTTCTGGAAATCCATATTAGCCCAACACATATCATAACAATGTGTATTGATCTGTATAAATTCATATAGTATTCATTTACAACACTTTGTTAATGAATGCTCCAGAATATAGTGAACTGTAATTAATAAAACACATTAGTATACTTTAGTTTTTACTACAGTAAATAGTGGTTTATTACAGTGTAATATACCCTATAGTTGTTGAAAACTACTAGGTATTTGTTTATAATAGGCAATAATTTAATAATTTATAATTTCAATAATTTAGGCAATTTCAGTAATAATTTAGCAGAAACAATGTTGCTCCATAGTACAAATTGAGAGCACAATGACAATTTATAGCTATTGAATTTTAACACAGGCAGATAAGGCAGTGCAGAATAAAAAGGCACGTGTCAGCTCGCTACATTTCTACTGTTGCCTCTTAGGATGTATTAATAAATTATAATCTCTGTTTTGTAAACTCTGTTGTCATTGTTTGCATTTGCATTTTTATTTGCATATAAATATGAAGCAGAAAAAATGAAAAAGCACCACAGGATACACAAAATGAATCTGTTTTGATACAAAGTAGCCTAGTCCAGAATGTCAGTCCAAGTCAGATTATTTGTGGAATCTGACCTAAATTAGCGTTTCTCAACCACAATCCTAGAGGTCCACCAACACTGCATTTTTTTGGATGTCTCCTTTGTCTGTCACATCCATTACAGGTCTTTCAGTCTCTGCTAATGAGCTGATGATCTGAATCAGGTGTTTTTGGTTTATATGTTTATATGTTTATAACCACTTACGACAATATTAGGGTCACTGGAATTGTTATTTGACGGGTAGCGATGTGAAAAGTTTAGGAACCCCTGCTATAGCATACATACAAATAATCAGATTTGACTTGGCTTATGGATGTAGATGAAGTCATTAATTGCATAACACCACATGTAAATGTCTCTGCATACCAAAAGTGTCTGTGGATGTCAGGACTCCTCTTCACTCCGTTTGATTGGCAGCGCCATTAAGTCATACAGCATGTTGACAGCCACCATTAAAGCATCCCGTGTCAGGTTATGTTTTACAAGGCTTAAGCGGTAGCCTGTGAAACAGTGGCAGTATGGATTGCTGTGTATGTGTGAGTGAGGGCTGACATGCTGGGGGCGAGTTTTTGGCTCCACTTACTCTCATACATCAAATTCACACAAGCCAAGCACTGAATCTGTACTACTAAGGCGGATGAGAGGAAGGTCGTTTCGATGTAATATCGGAGAACAAAAGATGCCTCTCCCTGTTAAGTGTCCTAATGTGTCCGGACACACTGCCAAAAGAAGTGCTTCCAATTTCTGGCTTACCGCTGCATTAAATGCGTTTGTATGGTGCAAATGAACACAATAAGAGCAAGTAGGAGTGCATGTATTGCAGAAAAGTGAACCAAGATATGCACAGCAAATTTTTGAATGCAGACCATAGCCAAAACAGAATTTCATTTAACAAATAGGGTTAAATCCAACCCAGGCTCATTCTGAAAACGTACCCCTAAATAGACTTCTGGAGAGCGCCAAATACATCTCAGGAGCTAAGTTTTTTAATTTTTTGCAGTTTTTGTTTTTGTAAATCCGCCAGAGGCCGCTGTGTACACTTTTTGAGATCTCAAATTTCTCTCAAATTTCCTTCGCACCTGCTGTTCTTGCGTAAATCCACCAGACGCTGCTGTCGACTAACTTATTTACTGACTGACCAACCAACCAATACACCCCCACCCCCTTCCCTAAACCCAATCAATAGTATTTTAAAAAGCACTGATTGAACCGCCCACCCACTTCCCAAAACCCAACTGCAGTGTTTTAAAAAGCAGTCCAGAAAAAGAAAAGCCCTCACCTGATTTTTACCACGTTTTCAGATTTTACCACATTCTCACCCTGTTATTTACTTGTTTGTTTTATTTTTTGGCTTCTGTTTTTGATTTGCCTGCTTTCTGGAACCGTTTTTCATCAGACTCAAACCCTGTTGTCGTGGTCAACTCCGCTCTGCATCTCAAGTCCGCCGACGTACATGCCGAGCTATCTGGACAAACTGGTAACAGTGGGGTCAGCTGGTAAGCGAGAAAAGGAACAGCAGCCATATGTAGCTCTGGCTAAATAATTTGCAATCTTCAGGAGAATATATAGGGCTACATTTTCAGAATGAGCCTATGTTGGTTAAATCAGTCTTTTTTTTGCATCTCCTTGCATATTTATTGATGCATTTTAAACTGTTATTGTGACCCAACGTTGTGTCAGTTATTGACTGCTGAGTTTAAAAGTGTAATTTTGAAAAAAAAAACTGGGCTTGTCGATATTTGGCCCAACGTTGACTTACAACAACCCAGCATTTTAAGAGTGTTGATTGAAAAATGAAAATATTTATATGTACTGAAGCATACAGAGAAAACCTTTTAACCATTCAGTCATTTCAGATAGGATCAGTTTAGTCAAATATAGATATATTAATCAAACAATTAGTGTTGATGAGATGGTTCTGCTCTGGAAAGAACAATACCAGTGTGTGCACATCTAAGAAAATCCTAAAGATGGGTTATTGATCAAGCCAAACACAATAGAAAAAGTAAAAAGAATTGACACACTGCCATATGCCACTGCCATAGTTTTGTTCTGGGCAAAACTGCAAGCATGAATGGACAGAGCAGGGAGAGTAGCAGCAAGTCAACTCCTCATGGTGTAACAAAACAGAACCCGAAAGCGTTCCTAAGCCATTATAATTGATTATGAGTTCATGTAAATGCCACACTGTAAAAAAGAAATTCGTAAAATTTACGGTAAAAAAACGGCAGTTGTGGTTGCCAGTCCTTCACCGTTAAAAATACGGTACAAAGCGTAAAAGTAATTTCTCATTTTTACGGTAAACCACCATATTTCATTAATTTATAGATGTAATATGTCTGTATTTTGAATCTACACATCTTTTGTTACACAGTTAGACACGTTAGCACACTCATATGCAGGTGGTGATGACAAAGTTACAAAATGAACCAATGTTCATCACAATCAACTTTTCCCACAAGCAGAAAAGTGCATCAGTATATAGAAGGTGCTCAGTGTCATTCACACAGCTACTAAACACCAGTATGGTAACACGCATAAAATTAAAGTCATGAAATAAACATTGTTTATCAACATTAGATGTAACATAAATCTCTAATGTACATAACTGATGGGGAAACAACTAAAAAGATCCATAGTAATGTCAACAAAAAGCATAAAAAGTAATGTGCCATACAGGGAATTCTGCGAAAGTCAATTTACGGTTATTCGCCGTATATTTTAAGGAAACATACATTTAACCAGGTTACGGATTTGTACTGTAGCATTTTTACTGTTTTTTACCGTTGAAATCACTGCCGTTTTTTAGTGCAGAGCCATGAGGCTGATTGCCATTTACTTGGCTAATATACTTCGAACTGATTTCAGAAATGAGCTAGGAGGAGTTGGCGATGTTGGAGGGGAGTGTAGAATTGGTGAGCAGACAAATGCTGAACAGGGACCAGATGTATGATTTAAATAGACCGATGTGACTGATGTCAGAACCAGACTGGTACACGTCATGAACAACTGACTGTCACGCTTAAGTGTTTTACCGTGTTTACTGGCGTGAATATATGCTTGATATCTATAGACACCTTTTAGACTCTTAAAACAGTAGTTTTAAGACCCTCTTTGAATCCCATGATATAGTAATACTAACCAGTATATGGACACTATGCAGTAGGTGCAATTTAGCTTAATGTACAAGCAAAATAAAGACAAACAAGACAAAAGAAAAATTCAGTTTCAAGTTGTTAAGTTCAAACAGTCTTCAAGACAGTGTTTTCAGTAGAGCAAACCTATTCTCATGATGTTTGGAGAGCCAATGGTTTAACTGGATATGTCAGAAACAAAAAAACAATATCAAACAAGTGCCTACCTGATAGTAGTAGCCATTGTCTGTCTGGTACGGCTGTGCTGCAATGGTGGGGGTCCCAAGTGCCGTTTTTAGGATCTCCTCACAGCCTGAATTATAAAGAAAGAAATATTAGTGTCATTACTAGTAATTAAATACACTTTATCTATTGCTCAATCCTTGGCTCTTCAAGTAAAATAAATAAATATGTGGACATAATAATTTATTATTATCTACCATTTGTTTATGGGGCAACATGTTGGTGCAGTGAGTAGCGCTGTCGCCTCACAGCAAGAAGGTTGCTGATTTGAGGCCCGGCTGGGTCAGCTGGCATTTCTGTTTTGTTTTGTTCACGTAGGTTTCCTTCGGGTGCTCCGGTTTCCCCCACAGTCCAAAGACATGCGCTATAGGTAAATTGAATTAGCTGTGAATGCAAGAGTATACGGGTGTTTCCCAGTGCTGGATTGCAGCTGAAAGGGCATCCGCTGCATAAAACATATGCTGGATAAGTTGGTGGTTCATTCTGCTGTGGCGACCCCAGATTAATAAAGGGACTAATCCGAAAAGAACACGAGTGAATGAATGAAGGAGGACTGATATTGCATATATTGGCACATAGCTGACGGCAAATATTAGGAAAAAAGAAACTCCACTTAAACAGAAGATCAATGACACCTGCATCTACTGTATATCACTGCCTGTTTAGCTCTGCACACTGATTCATACCATAAACAGAGTAAATAATGAGAGGTTAGTGCAGGTCTAGACGATGCTCTATAGACACATAGATGCTTTATAGACCTTCCTTGTGATCCCAACATTAGAAAAAAGTGTATAAATATTTTTTGAATTTTTTTTAAATGACGTTTCAGTGAATTTGGTCATTTATTCACTTCATACATAAACATTCCTGCCTTTCACTTCAATGAGGGAAAAGTAGTGCTTATATTTCCAATTCCAGTTTGCAGACGCTACCTTTGAACTTGTTGGATTTTCCATCTTTCTGACTCCTGGTTGCTGGTGTGTGTGTGTGACTGACTCAATCTAAGTCAATCATCATGTTCTCAGACACACCAATCATCATCACTGGATGGTTATGTGTCCCCAGTGCCGAACAACCACCCCCCCCCCCCCCCCGTGACACTGCTCACATGAAAACCCTGTCAGTGTCTCATTTTTAGTAACGCACATTTTTTATTGTCAGTAATGGTTACGGTGTTGTAACGGGGGAAACAGTAATTCAATTGATTGCTCGTTACTAAAGTATCGCCATTACTAATGCTGTTTATTTATAACGCCGTTATTCCCATCACTATTGATATATAGTGTGTGTATACATATATTTGTTTTTGACCTACGTTTTTATCACAACAAAACCTATACCTCACAACAGCATCCATCTATCAAGCATGTATGTAGACGTTTACATTGTGTTTCATGGAAAAGGAGAAAAACAGGGCAGAAAAAAGCCTATTACTTTTAAATTAATGTACAAAAATGATTTATTTATTGATAAGTGGACCTCAGAAAATTGTGCAAAAATTTAAAAGCTTCAAAAGACCTGTGATGATGAATGCACTTTTTACGCAAGAACGATTGTTTGCATCATTATTACTACAGTAGTTTATAGGATTCTCATGTACCTTTTTTATTCTTTAATAGAAAAAATATGCTTCTTAGATACCGTATTTTAAACAATTCATGAAATGTGAAAATACACTGTGGCCATTGTACTGCATTTATAAAAGCTTCTGTCACTATAAATTTCAGAGCCCTGTTTGAGATCATCTTGTGTCTTCTCTAAAGCTGGGCTTGAATTATTGAACTACAGCCACTCTAAAATTTAGGCCTTCATTGCTACACATAAAAAGCCAGAAAAAATATCAGGATCCACATTTTTATAAAAACTGAAAGTTCAACAGCAGATATCAAGCTGAAAAGGGGAACTGTTCTCTTAAATATATGCCATTGTTTCTCACACAAACCGACAAACACATCTGCAGAAATACAACAGGCTAAGTAAAATGCCATGAATAAATAACGTATTGAGACGCGCAGTGAAGGGCAGCCCAGGCCTCAGATCCATTTATAGACACATAACATCAAGTGTAGAGAAGGCTCAGTGCTCTATGTAACATCTCAAGTGGGCCACAGTTCGACTTGGCTGCGGGAACGTCCCAAATGGGAATGCTTTGTGGGTAATGCATGAATATATAAAGCTATGCACAACAGGCCTGCTTTAGCACATGCCAAAGACAGAGCAAGGGAGAAAATGGGTTGGTGCAATCCCGCTTCTTACAAATGCATTAAAAACTAAAAATCCGCTAAAAGAGGAGCTGGATGAAAAATGCCAGTCACACTATATCTTTTGGTATTATTCTCACTATTAACAAACCATTAACTAAGACTTTTAGCTCAATAAGGTAGTATTGTGCTGTTTATTAATAGCTAGTGAGGTAATAGTTGGGTTTATGTATTGGGTAGGATTAGGGATGTAAAATAAGATCATCCTTTATAAGTGCTAATAACAGATATTTTCTTAATAATAGGCAGGTAATAAGCCAGTAGTTAATAGTGAGAATTAGAAATTAAAGTTTTACTAAAATGCCTATTAAAGTCAATATACAACTTGACTTGTGATCCATGTCCTGGAATAAACCACAAAATCAGATCACTTCAGCAGCAGCACATGTGTTTAGGCGCTGGCTCCAAATATAACAACATATTCCAAAACAATATACTCTCATATACTATTAAGTAAATACATAATATACAAAAGATAATAAATACATAAAAGAAAACACACATTACACACACAAAAAGGTTGTGCACATGTACACATAGTTTGACTGTTGGTGGATAATTATTGTAGACAGTATTGTTCATTCAATTCGAAAAGAGACAAAAGCTGGCCTCCAGACGCACATGATTTGTCCCAAGAGTTTTCCCTTAATGACTGTCACCTTTGCCTTGTTTAATTAGGGTTTAAATGGCACTTGGGAGAGGATTTCCTTACAGCGTGCATCAGCA
>NC_079437.1:35901217-36091217 GCF_903798145.1 Danio aesculapii
CTTTGAGGGCCTGCATATTGACTTCCAAATGGAGCTTCGCATCCTCTGCAGTTTGTAATTCATCCTCAAGCTCCTCCATCTGAATTGTCATCTCTTCCACTTGAGCCTCCAGTGCACGTTTGGCCTTCTCTAGCTCATGGACCTTTCATAAATGTTTATAAATTTGTAATATTGTTAACATTTAATAATCTTTCTTCAAATGACTACTGTACAGCGTCACATTTACAATGAACTACTCTCCAATTTTAATTCTGCCATAAAATGCAACCCACATTTCTGCCTGTGTCCTTTGAACTGATCAGGTCTTCCATATCAGTGCGAAGTGTCTTGTTAAGTTTCTCTAACTCTCGTAATGAACCTTGGGATTCCTCCAGTGCTCGAGTTAGAGCCAAACATTTCGTCTCCTTCTCTCGTGCCTCTGCCTCTGCGCAGTCACGCTCCTGAGAATATTTGCTGGAGATGGTCTTCTCATCAGCAAGCATCTTAAAGAGAAAAAAGTAATTGAGCAGCTGTAATTTTACTGAGGAAATGTACAGATTATAGCAGAAATGCTACCTGGTCAAATTTCCGTTGTTTCTTCTCCATATTTGAAACCAGCTGCCTCTGGTTGTCTAGGTCCACCAGGACATCATCCAGCTCTTGTTGAAGATGGTTCTTGGTCTTCTCTGACTTGTCATAGCTTGCAGTTTTCTCCTCTAATTCTCCTTTAGTGGCCTCCAGATCCCTCTGTAGCCGTCTCTTGCTTTCTTCAAGCATTTGGAAATTGCTGGAGTACTCATCCAGCCTCTTCTTTGCCTCCGACAACTGTAATGGAAACACATTTTTAGCTCAGCTTTTTTGCTCTATTTGTACATTTTCTAAGATGCTTTTCAAAAATATTCGGAGAAGTTCATTGCGAATGTGAGAGACTGACCTGTGTGTTAAGACTAGAGACATGTCTCTCCACATTCCTTCTGGCTTCTGCCTCTTCCTCTATTTGTTCCAGAAGACTATTTCGTTCATCCTCCATTTGACGGAGTCGAGTGGAAAAGTTAAGTTTTTGACGTGTCTCCTCAGCAAGTATTTCCTAAATAGGAGGACAGGCAAAACATCATCAATCATGTTCATCTTAAAATATGCGTCATAACCTCATGGCGTTTACTCCATTTTAAATAAGAGGTTTTCAAAACGCATGACTCAACATTATGATGATCTCGCTCTGAGGGTCTCCCGTTTCAAAATATAAAGGCAGCTTCACTCACCAGGGACATTATTATGTACTTCTTGCTAAACCAAAATTCAAATCAGTACGTTTGTATATTTATATGTGGTGAAGATGATTTGCTAAATGTTAAACTGAGCATGAGAATGAGTAAGAAAAAGGAATTTTAAGTGAAGTTTATTCATAAACCAATTTCGAGAGGATCACATGATTATAATTGATCTTCACCTTAAAGAATCCACTCCTACTCCTCCCCCCTACTCCTGGCGACCCAGTGGTTAGCACTGTTGCCTCACAGCAAGAATGTCACTGGCTCAAGTCCTTATCAGGCCAGTTGACATTTCTGTGTGGAGTTTACATGTTCTCCCTGTGCGTGCGTGGTTTTCCCCCGGGTTCCCCGGTTTCCTCCCAACGTCCAAAGGCATGCGACATTAGTGAATTGACTAAACCAAATTGGCACCACAGATGAGCTCTTAGTCAGCAGTACATCTCTCCATAGCAATTCCTAATTTGTCTTTAGCCATAAACAGCAGGGGAGTTCTCAAGGTCTACTTGATCTCAAACTCACGGAAAGGAAGGGAATCTCAGGCTCGAGGAACGTATGAGCTCAGGGCACTCTCCCCGGACATCATACCAAATACACTTCATAATTAATCATCAGCTAAGTGTAAACTCTTGAAGTGACATTAAACTTAGGATGATTGTCAGTGCCATACAGGGTTGGTCAAAGTATTTCAGAATCTGCTGATCTCTGGGATTTGTCGTGCACAAAGAATGAAAATCTAAAAGCTAGTTGCTTGTGGTTAAACAGTACCTGTGCATCTTGGAGCTGTGAGTTGAGGCTGACAACATCTTTACTCAGTTTGATGTTCTTGCTCTCTGCCTCATTGAGGATGCTGTTCACATTGTTATACTCAGTCTAAAAAAGTTCGCAAGACGTGTTAATTGAATATGCCTGTACATAAACAATGGTTTGTTTTTACCATACTGTTCAATCAATCTGAACATAAAACTCACATTAAGTTTAGACACCGCATCTCCAAGCTCCTCCCTTTTTCTCTCGCTTTCATTGAAACGAGTCTGAAGGTCAGCAAGCTGGGTCTCTACCTTTTTCTTCTTCTGCTCCAAATCCTGCTTCGCATTACTCAGTGAGCGAAGGTTTCCATTTAGGTCTCCAACCTCCTTCTCAAGGGCTTGTTTTGCCTTCTCCACATTGGCTTTGGCCTGTGTTTCAAGATTAGACCCATTGCTTATATTTAATCATTTTGCAGATGCTTATACCCAAAGTGAACTTGCAAATGAAGAAAACCACAAGCTTGTACCCAGGAACTCAACAGTTATTGCTTATGTACTGTAATCTTTTGACAATGTTAAGCAGTTTTCTCACCCGTTTGGATTGGTCTAGCTGCTGACTAAGTTCATCTACAGCCTGAGCATGTTTTTGTTTCAGCTCATGCACTTGAGCCTCATGGCTCCGGCCTTCATCTTCTACCAGCTTCTTCAACATGGCCACCTCCTGCTCTCTCTTAGCCCTGCTCAACAAACACAAAATCTATGATATATTG
Organism: Danio aesculapii; assembly: GCF_903798145.1. Taxonomy (NCBI): domain Eukaryota; kingdom Metazoa; phylum Chordata; class Actinopteri; order Cypriniformes; family Danionidae; genus Danio; species Danio aesculapii. The sequence continues at coordinate 35,903,984 of NC_079437.1, forward strand.
GAGGGATCATGTTGCTGAAATGTTAATGCTATTGAAGTAATCACCTTAGCTCTTGCTGCACAGCTGTGGTGTCTAGTGAGTCCTCCAGTTCAGTCCTCAAGGCTGACAACTCTTCTTCCAACTCCTTTCTGGCCTTTTCTGACTTTCTACCAGCCCCTTGTTCAGCTTCAAGCTCATCTTGCAGCTCTGAAAGAAGTCCTTCCATTTCGTGAATCTTTTTCAGAGCATTGCTCTTTTGGGTTGATTCTGCTTCCACACTGGGTGATATACAGATTGTCTGGTTACAGTTTACATTGAGCAGTGAAACAATATCTTTGGAATGCTATTTATGGGGTGAGTAACAATGCACCTTGCTTGAAGGTCTTGAATTTCCACTTCACTTCTGGCTTGTTGTGTCTTAAGCTCTGCTATCAGGGTCTGCAGGTTCTTCATTTGTTCCTGTAGATCACTATGCTCAGTTTCCAGTTTACGTTTTGCTTTCTCTACATCCTGACGACTCTTCTCTTCCTTCTTCATTCGAACTACACAGGCACACAGTAATGATAGTGGTTTCAAGATATTGACAATATTATTTAATAATGTAGATGATTAAAAAAAACAACAAAACACCTTCAAGATCTGAAATCATAGATTCATGTTTAGCCTTTAGTTTTGTCAGGTTTTTGGATTTTTCTTCCTCCTCAGCAAGGTTGGAGCTAAAGTCAGCTAACCGCTCCTCTAACTGTTGCTTCTCCTAAAAGCGCAAAACAACAGCTATATTGTTAAAAATAATTATAATAATAATAATTTTAACAGCAAAAACACCACAATAAGACAATAAAATTGAATGATTAAATTGACAAGAATAATCAACCTAAATTAAAAGCAACTGTTAAAAGGTCTTGAGAGGTTTCTTAAAACAGAGATGCGGCATTCCTGATGCTGATGGGTAGACCATTCCATAGCTTAGGCGCACTGTACGAAAAAGCTTTACCACCCACGGTCTTACGTTTACAGCGTGCCTGATACAGGGTAAGTACAAATGCAGAACGAATCTGTGGGTGGGAGTGGCGAGAGTTACCAGGCCACAAATGTAGTCAGGTGCTAGCCCATGCACTGCTCAATATGTTAAAATCAAGGTCTAAAATCAATACGTGTGACTTAACAGGAAGTCGGTTAAGTTGGTGAGGTGTTGAATTTTGAATATACTGTAAACGTCTAAGAGAGCTTGGTGTCTGCGCCAATAGCCTAGTGGTTAAGTGCGCTGACATATAGCACCATGGTGCTTACGGCGACCCGAGTTCTATTCCTGGCTCGGTCTTTTGCCGACCCTTTCTCTCTCTCTGCTCCCAACTATTTCCTGTCAATTCTCTGCACTATTCTATCCATTAAAGGTTAAAAACCTCTAAAAAATAATTATATATAAAAAAATAAGAGCGCTTGTTGGTAGGCCCCCGAAGAGTGAGTTACAGAAATCAAGACGTGATGTGATAAAGGCATGGATATTCCGCATCAAGCCGTGATAGATAAGGTCTAATCCGCGCAATGTTACGTAGGTAAAAGAAGGCTATTTTTGTCAAGTGTGGGAAGTGTGAGTTAAAACTGAGCTGTGCATCAGAAAGTACCGTAAGGTTGCACATCTGGGTAGAGGGAGACACTTGGAGATTATCAACAGAGTTTAAAGTCTTTACACTGGTTAATGTTGGTAGGAGTGCCAATTAGTAAAACCTCTGTTGTTCATATCTAATATTTGTTTTCCACACAGAGACGATAATGATCTAAATAAAAATGGTCAAATTTAATACAAACCTTTTGCAACTTGCTCTTCTGATCCTCCATTATAAGGACATCCTCCTCAAGTTTCTTAATCTTTCCATCGGCAGCGCCACTTTCCAACTGAAGCTTCTGTCTGGTGGCATCTTGTTCTGCCAAATGGTTTTCTAACTCCTAAACACAAACAATTACTGAATTAAAGTTAAACTAATAATAAGTATTAGTATAACTATTGCTTAAGCATCATTATTACTATTGTTATTCATCTTTTTTTAGTTCAAACAATAAAAATAATTACAATTTGGTTATATTTTTTCGACAAATTACAGTCTCACTCATTAAATTCTTCTTGTTCTATGGTTTGCCATAAGTAACCACTATTTAACCTTAAGTTTCCGTTGCAAATTCCCTTTCTCTTGCTGAAAAGCCTGACTCCGTTCCTCCTCTTCCTCAAGTCGAGCCTCCATATCATGCAGCACCTCTTCCAGCTCTTGCTTCTTGGTCTCCAGCCGTAACCTGACCTCCTCAGACTCTGCGTACAGTTCTGCTTCCTCCTGAAGCTTGGCCTGCAGCTTATTCCTCTCCTCCACAACCTGGTTTGAGTAAATGCTTCAGCTAGTAAGTGCATATTTAATCTATTTAAGGCTGAGTTGTGTCACATATTGTTTTGACTTGACCTGGTCGTGCTTCTGTGTGATCTCCTTTAGTTCAGTTTCAGACTTCTGGGCAATTTCTTTGGCTTTCTGAAGCTCCTCTTCTATCTGATTCATCTCCTCTTCTTGACGAGTCACCTGAAGCAGGGGTTTGACCTAAAAGAAAACATACACTGAGTATTTAAGCATACATGGATATGTGGAGCTGAGTTTAACACTTACTTTAGTAAAAAGTCTCCACCACTGCCAGTTCCTGAGTGTCAGATAAACGGCACAGTTCCTCTGAAGCACTTTCATTGCTGTCAGCTGCTTTTGTTTGTTGCTGAATGCCCTGTAAATTTACAGGTTTTAGATTTACTTCAAACTTGCACTGTGACATTTTGATAAAATGATTACTGTGAATACAGTGGAAGAATCTTCAAGTAGATGATGACTGATATATAGTGAAGATCGAGGTGGAGAATGGCCTAAATGTTTTGAGGTTACTGCTAAGTCCTGTTTTTAAACCAATCAACCAGAAGTGAATGAGCAGTTTTAAACATCTTTCATAAGTTAGTTAGGCAGTTCTGAAGAACAAAAAACATGAATGAGAAATTTGAAAACCACCACAGATCAAAATAAATGAAAACTTTCAGATTTCTCGAAGTTATTGATCTTAATCTGGGATCTTGTTGTAAATTCATTTTATTATCAGAGAACCCTATTTAACTGGCAATCAAACTTTATTTTAATATTGTATTTATATAGAACATTTATTGCGTAAGGACATACACCCAAAGCGCTTTACAATCATGAGGGAGGGTCTCTCCACACCACCACCAGTGTGCAGCATCCACTTGGATGATGCGACGGCAGCCACTGGACAAAGGCAGCAGTGCCCTCACCAAACACCAGCTATTGGTGGAGTGGAGAGACGGTGATAGAGCCAATTCGGTGGATGGGGATGAGTGGGAGGCCATGATGGATAAGGGCTGATGGAGGGAATTTGGCCAAGACACCGGGTTACACCCCTACTCTATGAGAAGTGCCATGGGATTTTAAATGACCACAAAGAGTCAGGATCTTGCTTTAACGTATTTTCTGAAGGACAGTGCTCACTGAGAGTATAGTATCCCTTTCACTATACTGGGGTATTAAGACTCACACCGACCGCAGGTTGAGCGCCTCCTGCTGACCTTACTAACACCACTTCCGACAACAACCTAGTTTTCCCATGTGGTTTACATCCAGATACTAACTAGGTGCAGCCCTGTTACACTTCAATGAGCAATCAGTCTTGGGCTGCAGGGAGATATGACTGTGGCAAACTTTACTCTAAAATGACTGAAACCCTCTGAAAGCCAGAGTCAGACAATTTGGTAATTGCAAATTTGATTTTTTTTTTAAATATATATTTCAATATTTACAATGACGCTAACTAACTCATTCAGTAAAGCCATTACAGTGCAATTATAGATGAGGATGATTATTTTGTAAAAAAAACAAAAAAGAAAATTTAACTACCATGGTAAAAACTTTATAACTAAAATTCCTGTAGATTACACAATTTTCGGGGAGAATATGTGCATATCAAGAACTCACTTTCTGCCAAGAAAGCCACGGGCCTGGGCCTGGAAGGCGATTATAATATCAGTCAGTTTCAGGTCTCGCTCTTCCTCCAGCTGTGCCAACACTCCTGTGCGGAAGAATATCTTGCTCAAACCAATCCGGTACAGGTTGGGGTCCAAGTCTAGATGTTTAATCTGATGATCAAAAAATAGGGAGAAATTTTCATCAAGAGTAAGAGGTTAATGTGGCGTTTACATGGTCCCTGCCAGTAGAGTAAAATAAAATATTTTGCTCAACTCACCATAAGTGTACAGGCTTGTTTTCCATCCATGAAGCCTTTAGGAATGGCACCGGCAGCAAGAACCTCATAGCTAGAAAATTATTCATATAAATTTATTCTACAAACCCTAACTTAAGTGCCTACTAATGCTCTAAGTCTAAAGTTTATTGACATGTAATGTAGGCACATCATTTTGATTTTTATTAATTTTTAGAATGACTTATTGATATCAATGATTCAGGATATCAAAAATGCTGACTGTTGATCTAACAATTACATTTAAACTACTAACAATGTTAGTTTTCTATATCACCAATGATGTCATCATTTGCAGAAATGGTTCTTTATATCAAAAATGCTGATTGTTGATATCATCTATTAATTCTTGATATCAAACATTTTATTCCTGACATCAATAATTAATATTTTGATATCAAGAATTAAATGGTTTATATCAGGAATTACATTTCCACTAGTAAAATTGTTAATTCTTAATATCAACAATTCATATTCACTAGTTAAAATGATCATTCTTGATATCGGCAATTGAATTTGGTCACTATATTTTAATATACAGTTTAGAGGCCTTTATTTCTGATATCAGTTGCAAGTGACTACTCTAGTGCAAATGTCTGTTCTCTATATCAACAATTGAATTGCTACTAGTAAAAATTAGAAATGTAAATTGACATCTGTAAATGTACTTCAACATGTTACATTTATGATTTCTGATAACTGGAAGAACATTTCTGATATATATGAATATATGATATCTACAATTTTAACTAGTAGCAATACAATTATTGATTTCAATTCATTTCAATTCACCTTTATTTGTATAGCGCTTATACAATGTAGATTGTGTCAAAGCAGCTTCACATAAAAGGTCATAGTAAATAGGAACATTGTAGTTCAGTTTGTAGTGTTTAAGTTCAGTTCTGTTTAGCTCAGAAATGTTATTATCAGAAATGACATTTCAACTAGCACGAATTTAATTCTTGCTATCAACAATTACATTTGAATGATTAGCGAAACTAAGGAAAATACCATTCCAGATATCAAAAATTGAATTGTTGATATTAGGAATTTTACTATTGATATCAACATTTTAATTAATTAAATAAGTCATCAAAGCATGACCTTAGAGACATTCATGTCTACAAAAGTGTGTTTCAAAAATGACTCACCGCTGGCGAAACTCATGAAAGACGATGCGATTGGGGAAGCCCTGGCGACAGATGCGGATCCCTTCTAGTACACCATTACAGCTCAGCTGCTCTAGAACAAGATGGGCATCTATCTTGCCAGCCTGGGGATAGAAATGTTTTTTTTTTTGTTTTTTTCAAATACAACAACACACTTCATCAGTGCAGACCAAATGTGTCAGGAGTCTCCAAAAAGTGATGAATCTGGCTGCTTCCATTTAGAGTCGGCTGCATACACAAACAACAAGGAACAACCAGGACATTCGAATGAACAAACACTTTTAGATCTCCAACAACTCCATTGACTAAACAGGAAGCAGACAGATTTGTTACTTTTTGTTGTCTGTGTTATTTGCCACACATATCTGTTTTTGCTTGTGTTGTCTTGTCAAACAGATCTTGCAGTGTGTCAATATACATATCTGCTCTTTGAAGAAGACAAAGTTGTACAGTAGATTTGAACCATGCATGTGTATTCTTAACTTGCAGTGTGTTTGAGCTTATTCGGCCAACATACATATTATAGGATGATTGCTGTGGCATACCCTTTTCTCATGGTTGGGAATGATACAGCGCACAAAGTTTGGTTGAGTGTTATGTAGAGTGGTCATGAGTTTGCCGAGGGACTCTTTGTACAGCTGCCCGACAGTGCGGAACATGCCTTTCTTGGACTTGGAAGCAGCAGGAGCTGAGCTGTCAGACTTGGCCATCTTAGCCATGGTTTCCAAACCCACCACACGGTCCACTGTGGAAACACAGGCATTTATTACAAGATACATTTTAATAATGTGAAGGACTCTCTTCTGCTTCTCAAGCAGACTTGATCAATCCTTATTATTAATTATTCAGGCAAAGACTCACCATCTTTCCAGATGTCCTGAATAAAAGCACTGGATGAGTTGCTCAGCAATGCTGTGACGTTGTCATTGAGTGGGTCCATGTTTTTAGTCAACCATGATGTGGCATTATAGTCCACCTAAATCAAATGAAATCATTACTATTACACAAACTCTATCTATGCTGTTTTCCCACTTCATCTGCTTTAAACGTCTTTGTTCAAAATGATACTGATAGATACTCATTAGATAGACAGAATTTTTTCAGGATTCTGTTGTGAATTCAAGAACTGCATGTGAAATAGAAATCTTTTGTCCCATTATCAACACATTTCCTGTCATTTTGAGCAATATAACAGTTTGACTGGTAGAGTAGATAGAATTACCTTGCCAGCATAGTGTTGCACGGTGAAGAAAGTCTTCTCCTTCAGATTCTTGGGTTTGGAGAATTTGCAGTGGCTTGAGTGAGTGTTTGTGAGTTTCTCAACAAAAGAAACATCTGTTGCCTTCGGAAACCAGCACTCCTCATCAAGCAGTGCAAGAATACCTGGAGGATTGTTCTGTAAGAGAAAACCAATAGAAACATCATGACTGAGTAACTTTCACCAGTTTTCAAAGGTAGACTTTATAAACTTAATCTGTTTGAATGGTGTTGGTCATAAACTAACTGGTCTCTCAATGAGCTCAATGCAGGGCTGGAGGTCCAGACCAAAGTCAATGAAGCTCCACTCGATGCCTTCCTTCTTGTACTCCTCCTGCTCCAGGATGAACATGGTGTGATTGAAGAGCTGTTGCAGTTTCTCGTTGGTGTAGTTAATGCACAGCTGCTCGAATGAGTTATCCTGTGAGAAAATACAAAAAAGAGAAGTTTTTAAAGTTCATTTTTTTGGTTTTGTAAGGTGCTCCTAAAGGCAATTAATGCTTATTTCACTCACCTCAAAAATCTCAAAACCGGCAATGTCTAGGATGCCTATAAATGAGGCTCCCTGACGCTTCGTTTTATCGAGAGCCTTGTTGACACGGCCCAAGATCCAGCGAAACAAACGATCATACATGGCCTTAGCCAAGGCTTCCACTGCAAAGTCAGCCTGGTAGATGGACATTATATTATATGAATGAACATTTTTATACAGTGGTTTTTTCCTTCCTGTGCAATTTTAATTCTTTTCAATTATCTCCAAAATTATATTTAAAAGAGCAAGGAATTTTTAAACACAGTATTTCCTATTGTATTTTTCTTCTGGAGAAATTGTTTTTTCTTTTAGATTGGCTGGAATAAAAATCATATATTCAATATTATTGTCAATATTGTAATATATTATTTATAAATATTTCCCCCCCAATTGCCTACAGAACAAACCCCTGATGTAAAACCATTATTATGAAGAACATTTTAATCATCTAAAGAACCCCTTTTCACCATAAAAAAAACCTTTTATGCTTTGAAAAATTAACAAACTAACTATGAATCAATATGTCTTTTAAAACTACAATCAATCTTAATTTATGAAGCCTTTAAAGTGTTCTTAAAGGATTTATTATCCTCTGGTGGCCAAAATTAGTATCGCGGCGATCATCTGTAAAGTTGTGGGTGATGTTTAGCACTGTAATATTTATTCAGAATGACTTCAGTATGAAGTTCTATGACACTTTGATTAAAACTTTCTTATTATTTTGATCTTCTAAATAATTTGATGTAATTTGATAGCTTTTTGTGGATATAGAAAACAATTGAGTTAATAGCTAACAACTCTAATAGTTAACAATTGAGATAGTTCAGCCAAAAAAGAAAATATACTCATTATTTACTCTTCCCCAGGCGTCTCCAAACCTTTTATCATTTTTTTGTTTGTTTTTTTTTAACATAAAAGAAGGCAGTTTGAAGAATGTTGGAAACCAGTAACCATTGACTTTCCATAGTAGGAAAAAAATACTATGGAAGTCAATGGTTACCAATTTCCAACATTTTTTAGCAGAAAAACGAAACAAATTTGACAAGTGAAGTGTGAGTAAATATGACATAATTTTTCGTATTCTAGGAGGAGCCTGAAAAAAGTAGGTCTATCAAAAATTTGAAAGCGGCATAATGTTATGCATGGAACAGAAATTGAAGTTTATGCCAGTATACCGGTGTAGGGTGAAAGGTAATGCACCTGTTCTTTGGTCTGTGCCTTCTGCACCAGCTCTCGGCCCACTTTGATTTTAGGAGTGAGCATGGCTTTGGTAAAGTCAGTCACATTAATCCCCTGCAGATGGCACACTTTCTGTGCAGCTGGCGAGTACATTTAATGCAACACATGAGCATTTTTATTTTAGTCTGGTTCAGGATAAGAGCAAAATTGCAGATTAATCCATCTGTTTACCTGTGTTGTCTGGCATACTGGCCTGCTCTTGGTTTTTCTCTGCTTTGAACTCAATATTGCCAAGTTGCAGCACAGTAGAACAGACTTTAAACATGCCTTTAAAAAGCAAAACACTTTATGTAAGCAACATAAACAGGCAAGATGTACATTTGTGACCGTTAAATATAATTTAGACACCTATTCGTTCCTCCTCGTTGAAGCCCAGAACCTCCATGGCCTCAAGAGTCTCCTCAAACATCTCGTCATCTTGCTGGTTTTGAACCTGGACATGTCCAGCCACCAAGAAACGGTAGTTAGCAAAGTCCTCTAGCAAGAGCTCCTCTGTGGAAGAAAAAAAAAAGACTGTTACTGCTATGTCTGAAATGCAGACGGCAATTAAATATCACTTATTTTCAACCCACCTAGAAATCTGATATATGGAAATATATGTGGCCCTGAACCACAAAACCATATTATAGGAAGAGCAAAAATATATTGTATGAAACAAAATGATTGCTTATGCCAAAAACATCAGGATATTAAGTAAAGATCTTCTTCTATGAACACATTTTGAAAATTTTTATATTTTGTTACAGACACACAGTGTCATCCTGCAACTGTTTTGCAGCATATTAAATGTCCCAAACCCTATTTTTAACTGTCTGAAATAGGGAAAAAATGCAATAGTCAAAGCAAGTTAAAAAAAAAAGTTTTATGTTAAATATGCATAAAAAAAAATCAGGGAAAAGTGTTTTATGTAAATTTGAACCACGAGTCCACATATATGGACATCATTTTTCTTTAAAAGTACATCGTATCAAAAGATGATACTTAGATTTTATTCTAATTAGGTTCCAATAAGTCCAAATAGCAAAGAGAAATAAAAATAATGCATGTAAAAAAACACCTTGGGCCTTAAGAGGATAATTATACAGTTGTAGAATAAGAATTATTAGCCTCCCTTTGAATAAATATATATATATATATATATATATATATATATATATATATATATATATATATATATATATATATATATATATATATATATAAATATATATATATATATATATATATATATATATATATATATATATATATATATATATATAAATATATAAATAAATAAATTTTTATTTTATTTATTTATTTTTTTTTAAGTATTTGCCACAGAGCAAGGACATTTTCACAGTATGTCAGATAATATTTTTTCTTCTGGAGAAAGTCTTATTTGTTTTATTTAAATAGAATAAAAGCAGTTTTAATTATTTTTAAACCATTTTAAGGACAAAATTATTAGCCCCTTTAAGCTATATTTCTATATTTTCTACAGAACAAACCATCATTATACAATAACTTGCCTAATTTCCCTAACCTGCCTAGTTAACCTAATTAACCCAGTTAAGCCTTTAAATATCACTGTAAGCTGTATAGAAGTGTCTTGAAAAATATCTATTTAGAAATGTGTTGAAAAAAAATCTTCTCTCCGTTAAACAGAAATTGGGGAAAAAATAAACAGGTGGGGCTAATAATGCAGGGGGTTAATAATTCTGACATCAACTGTATATACAATTTTTACTAGAAATATGTGTAACCTCGCCGGTCTTACACCACCCAACCAGCCCTACGACCTTCCACATGTGAGTCGGTTGCTCTAACAAGGAGGCTGAAGACCATGGCCTCTAGCGTCTGTTGCTAGAGCACCTTTAGAGGTCAGAGGAGTGAGGTTTACTTGCACAGCACTTCACTAGCTGGCCTCTGCTACACTCTCCCCTAAACCTCCCATCCGGGTCACGGCACCAACGCAACTCTGCTGGTCCTACATCACCCAGTCTGCTCTGAGCTGGGATCGAACCGGCGCCCTTCCGCATAGGAGTCAGTTGCTCTAACAAGGAGGCTAAGGACTATGGCCTCTGCTACATATGCAGTGGTTAGAACTTAATTTGGACAACTTTAAAGGTGATTTTCTTAATATTTAGGTGTTTTCGGAACCCTCAAAGTCTTGGCCAAATAGTGTCCTACTTATTCAGCTTACAGGTAATACATAAATCTCAATTTCCCAAAAATGTAACTAATGACTTGTTTTGGTAATCCTGGGTCATATTTGCAAATGACATGGATTTCACATATATAAAATATGTCATATATGCAACTAATATATATATATATATACAAAAATTGTGCATTGTGGAACAGGTGATGTTCAAAGGTCAGATCCACGACAACTCAATCTTGGACCACATAACTGGCTGAACATATGTACTGTACATATATGAAATTTCAATGGTTAAAAAGGACAGTTTTTGCAATATCACACATTTAATTTAAATGAAATCCAAATATGAGCCCTTTTACGTCATTTGCATATTTTCCACGCATCATTTTATACATGGAAAGCAGAAAGTAAATGCACCATATGTTTTTTTAAAATAAAATTAGCTAATAAACTGACCAAATCAGGCCATATACTTCCACAAGAATGTGCTAGAAATAGTAGTTATGTTAAACACTAATGCTAGTCCTCACCTCGCACTTTGTCTTTGGCTCCAGCCACCATATAGTAGAAGATATGGAAGGATCTCTCGATTTTGGCCTGTCGGATACAGCGAGACTTTTCCAGGAGATCTGGATTCAGAGATGTTAAGGTGAGAGTGTTTGGCTCTATGATTTACTGTTGTAAGTCTGATAGTTAATATACAATTTATAAAGTAAAAGAGATTATTAGGATACAGGTTTCAATGTTTGCTCCAACAATGTAGCCGGTGTTGTCAAAGTTGATTTTGATAAATTTACCCTGAGAATTTAAGAACATTTTTTATTAGTTGGTTATAAAGGTTATCAGCAAATATTCAGTATTGAAGCAATGAAGTGTAAACTTACAAATCTTGAAGAATTATCATTTTTGATGGTCTTTGCATTTCCAAAAGCCTCCAGAATGGGATTGGCCTGCAGGAGTTGCTTCTCAAGCTCTCCCTGAATCAATACATTCAATCAACCAATTAATGAAGTGTACTTTTACTTTCAGATGATGTATAAATCTCAATATAATATAATATAATATAATATAATATAATATAATATAATATAATATAATATAATATAATATAATATAATATAATATAATAAACCATAATATAATATAATGTAATATAATATAATATATTATATTATAATATAATATACCATAATATAATATACCATAATATAATATAATATAATATAATATAATATAATATAATATAATATAATATAATATAATATACCATAATATAATATACCATAATATAATATACCATAATATAATATAAAATAGATTATATTAATAAATTGTATAATATGATAAGAATAATGTACAATAAGTGTAAATAATAATGCAATCATTCAGTTAAATGTATATTCGTGTAAAAATGAAACGTCGAGTCTTAATGGACAGTAGCAAAAAAATATTCTAAATAATCCTTAAAAATAAACTTCTGTGTCATGAAATTATAATTTAATTAAGAAAGCATGCTGCATTACTTGTCTTCGATGCACTAAAGAAACTAAAATGTCTTGGTCATGTATGATGCTTTATATATACTTACAAATGCCAGCTGGGATCCTTTTTGTTGCTAAACAAAGCCAAAAGAAGACATTTAGAAAAATGAAAAGGAAAAAATTGAGTTTGATTCAGTTTAAAATATCTAAAAATTATAGTGTCTTTAATGTCTTCAGATCTGCGTATCCTGCACATGATTGCAGAGAATGCATTAGTTGCATTTTGTTTTATGTATGTCCAGCCACCAAAATAACAAAAAAATCATGCAAAAGCTTATATACTACAGGATTAAAGTACTTTGCCATGTAACATTCAAACATACCTTGTTTGGTGCTGAAGAGCTTGTATCCTACATCAAAGATGTGACAATTATGTTAATCAAACACTGCACTGTTATCAAAATCTAAACAGCAATTAAGAACATGCAGAACCCATCTTACAGTAACAGATCCTGCATGAGGTATTATATATCAAACAGATGAACTCACAGAAGTGACCTCTTTCTTTCCTTTATGTGATGATGCCACAACCGCCAGGTACTGGATGACTTTTTTGGTATTTTCGGTTTTGCCTGCACCAGACTCACCGCTATTAAACACACATTACTGATCAGCTCACATTACATCACAGAAGATTTGCATAATAAGTGATAATAATTTACATTCAAGGCTGCTTTGCACACACAGTATAATGACATAAATGAGTATAATTTTATGGCCTGCGTAATGTTTGACCAGTCAAAATCTCTTGCAAAAACTCTTGCAAATTGTTCGGCTGATTATATCGTTACTGAATGCCACTTCAAAGACACAATGGACCCTTGTGTAAAATGAGTTTAAATGCTTTACCACTTAAAGGTGAGTTGGTAAAACTTTCAATGAAGCCTGTGGTTATAATTCACTGTAAGTGAATGGTGACACTTTACAGTTCCCAGCTTCCAACTGTTAATTACTGGCTTATTACCGGCCTATATTTAGATATTTAATACTATTTTATCATTTAAAATAAATATGTAGTATCCCAGTGTTGGGTTGCGGCTGGAAGGGCATCCGCTGCGCAAAACAAATACTGAATAAGTTTTTGGTTCATTCCATGATTAACCCATGGTTCACCCATGATTAATAAAGGGACTAAGCCAAAAAGAAAATGAATGAATGAATGAATATACAGTATATTTATATTTAGATATTGGTTGTTTGCTTAAAAAGTATGGTCTTATTCTACACCCCTAATCCTACCCAATACCTAACTACTATCTACTATTAATAAGCACCAAATTAGTAGTTTATTGAGCTAAAAGTCTTAATTTTTTTATTAACAGTGATTAAAGTATTAAACTTTTTATTAAATTGTGCGTGTATAATTCCTTATAAATGATGTTTTGTATCAATTCATGAATAACTGTAACAAAATTAATTATTTTAACCAAGTTATAATGATTATTTATTCCATAGCTTCACATATTGACATTACCGGTTTCCAGCATTTACAAAAAAATCGTATTTTGTGTTCAACAGAAGAAGAATGTCAAACTGGTTTTGTGACAAGTGAAGGTTGAGTAAATGATGGCATATGCTTTGGGTAATTATCACTTTAGGTAAAATTTTTTATAATCAATTAGTCATGATAGCATATGTTTTTAGGTTATTGGAACTTATTAAACTAAGTTATTCATGTTCTCATTTAACAAATAATTATATATTTATTATAATATATATTTTTTAAATATAATATTGTTATATAATTATTTATAAAAATAAGTTGTGCAAGCTGTTTTAAGTCAGTTTAACATAATACAAGTTCAATGGACTCATAAGGTTATTTTGATTCAGCTTAAAAATTTAAGACAACCGGGATTTTTTTACAGTGTACATGCTTCACAGAAAGTGTGATTAAGTCTGAAAAGTTCTCAGTGATGATAATAAAAAAATAATAGATCAAAAGTTTAATATAAAAAATAATATTCCAAAAAGCCATCACAACAAAAGTGAATACACTTTTTAAAGTTATACAAAGCTTAACCTAATATTTTTTGTCAGTTTGACTTTCGTAAGTTGAGATGACTAGAAAAAAATAATGTGATTCAACTAAAAAAATGAGGTTGTAAGGTTTTTTTATTTACAATGTATATGGAGCAAAAAAAAAGTATTTTAAAACTCACGTGCAGAGGATAGACTGGTCCTCACGCTCTGTGGAGAAAGAAAAACAAAACCCTGAAACGTCTGAACTAGTACAGTACATGGACAGGGCAAGAAATGCTTGAATTGTCACAGTTAAGAACCTGAGGAAGATTAACAAGGGGCCAGCCTGTCCTAACACAAACTTATTGTTCACTGGAGCTTCCTGCCTCCTAAATTGTACGTATGCGAAACTGATTGCATGGTGAGATTAACTTCAGTTCATCTTTCTAAAAATAGCTGTTTAAAGTTTTAGTAAGGCCCCATGTATGGTGATTCTGATGGCTGTTGTGCCGACGGTGCGATGTGCGGTGCCCATGCTCCAGTACATAGCTGGACTGAATCACTATCCTAACATGGATCATTTTTACAATTTTGTCATTGAATATATGCAGTACGCAAACAGCCACGTTGAAAAAGACACTTTTGGGAATCAAATGTTTTTAGGCCATTGTAACATTCTAACTTAATTTGATAAGTTACACAAGCTGTTTTAAGTCAGTTTAACATATTATAAGTTCAATTGACTCATAAGGTTAATTTGATTCAGCTTAAAAATTTAAGGCAACCAGGATTTTTTACAGTGCAGTCAATAGCAGGAATTACTTCATATTTTGATTAAACCAAGGTTCACGTCTAATAAAATAAAGACAATTAAGTAATAAATGCTTATGATTGCTTTCGCTAATTAGCCGACTAAATGATAATAAAATATAAGCTGTACTTGATGTTACTTTTGCAATTTCAGCATGCATTTTAGTCTAATTTTAGTAGTTAATTCAACTTTCAAGTTATAGTTAAATGTTCTTATTGACTGTACAACTTCTAAAAACAAATTGTTATGTCTACAAAACATTCATAATCAAAGTGATAAAATCTTAAAATTATCATCTTTTTTTCAGTGCACAGCTTTCTGTTGTGTAAGATTAATTTTTCCATTTTGTAGAACACTTTAATTAAGCCTATTCATTTACTAAACTGTAGAATATGTTGGGTTTTACACGATTCTTTCATGTTATCCAAACACAAATAGATTAAGTTAACTTAATAATTTTTGCTAATTTAAGTGGAGCGTGACATAAAACAATTAACTTGTCCTCCCAAAATTAAGAATTGTGTTGTTTCAACTATTTTAAATAAGTAGTTTGAACAAGTAGCGAAGGTAATATTTTGAATGTAGAAGCGTGCATTCAATGAGTGAAAGCTATCCGTCACCTTGCAGCATGTTCCTGTAGGCATTATCAGTGACAGAGTAGATGTGTGGAGGAACCTCATGACGCTTCTTCCCCTTGTACATCTCAATGATCTTCTCAGAGTAGATGGGCAGCATCTTATAAGGGTTGATCACCACACAGAAGAGGCCTGAATATGTCTGGAGAGTTGACCAGATACATATCAAAAACATGATGCAATATTTAAAATGTATTCTAGCACAAAAAACTGGTCTTAATTAGACGTCATTAGACATTTTTAATATATTTGATGCACTTTCTAATGTACAGCTTTGGGAAATTAAGAGTCCACCAAATATTCAGGTTTCTGGATTTACAAGTTGTTGTTTTGTTCAAGCATATTTTTTTTGTTCTACTAAACTACTGATGATATCCAATTGATAATGATTTCTTCCAAAATGTAAATTTAAATAAAAAAATCTTGTCGTTGTTGTCAAAAACATTGGTCAAAACAACATAAAAAGTATCATGTTTTCATACAGCTTTCAATGTTTTTCTTGAAAAGACCTTCTACTACACTAAATCAATGTTTTAACATCAGGAGACATAAGAAAGAAATACTTGATGGAATAAACCTGATTTTCATTCATAACTAATGAAAACATACATTTCTGACGATAGACAACAATATTATTTTATTTTAAAATGGAAAGAAATGTAATCAGACCTTCATATAATCAAAACAATATTATCAGCTTACTCAAACACAGAGAGAATTTACATAATTTTTTCAAATGAATCCATCAATCATTCATATTTGACATTTTCAGGTTCACTTTTATATTTGTTTATAACAAACCTCTAAAACTAAATGGGAAAAATTAGATTGATCTTAAATCAGATGTGATACTAACTCTGTTTTTCAGTTTTCATTGTTGGAGCAAAGCTAAATTCATGTCCCCTGTGTAATCACTCCTGCAGTTTAGCTGTCTGTACATGGTGATTATTGAATGCACTTACATAAATGAGGCCTGAGAAGTACCTCTCCCTGAGGTTGTGCAGCACTGAAGCCTCATTCAGGCAGGTCAGGGCAGCCATGTCTTCAACCTTGTTGAATTTGGGTGGGTTCATCTTCTGAATGTCGTCTTTGCTGACGGTCACCTTCTGCCCGTTGTCCAGCTCCACCACCACCTCATTCCCCGTCTCTTCTTTAATGCTGGCCGACTGAAAACCATCCCTTTCTGAGGGAATCCACACCATCTTTCTGGTGGACCAGTCAGCCTGAGCCACGCCACTGTTTTTGAACTCACTGTCCAGGAAAAGGAACTTGTTGCTGTCGTCGTCCTGCTGCATGGTCATCTTGAAGAAGTCTTGTGAGTTATTCTGCGGTTAAAAAGTCAATTCATTATTTGACTTTATTTGATATGTGAATGTTTTACACTGAAGATAATCAATCAGGAATGATGTTCCTCCAGTGTGAAACAAGTTATTCAGATGATTTTAGAAACATAAAGATGTTTTATCATGTGTCTGTATTTGACACTGGGATGGGTGTGCAAACATTTGGCCTTATTTTATAATCTAATTAGGCAAACCGTAGTGATATCTTTGCCATTCATGGGTCACTTGTGCTCTACAGCTGTAAACCTGTTGAAAGTCAATAATGAATGGCCCATGATCATTCCTTATATGGAGTGTGTCCAGTGATGCTTTCCAATTACAAGCTTTTCTGTTTTGCATGACTTTTACAGTCCCTGTCATGGACATTTTAATCTATTAGGAAAAAATGACAGGTGTTCTGGTAATCTTTGAAATATTTAAATAACCGTACACTGCAGAAACGTGAAATTCTTATGAAACTTTTAAATGTTTCAACAGTTCCAACATTTAAAAATGGTATGTAAAATTAAGAGTAAAAAGTATGTTTGTCTTTCCTTTAGGAATATTGTACAATAACCCATCCTATGAATTAAGTTGTATATAGAAGTATTACATACTATTTATATGTTAAACAGTGCACAGCATAAATGATTATAAATTAATTAAAATATAAATTTTAACCATTTATTAGTCAATATGAACAAAATATATTGCTGCATTTTTACAAAACAGTTTTATTAAACAGTTATATTCAGTAACATAAGACTGGTCTCTTAACATCTTAAAAACAATATTTTTTTTCTTTTATTTAAATGAAGTGTTGCATAACTCATTATTTGGTAAATTACAATTTTACAAACATATTCATGAGGTGTATTCATTTTTGGACAACGATCTTAAATAATTTATTCAAAATAGCTTTGGTTTTGGATTTGGTTAAATCGAAAATAACACCTGAATAAAACAGATTTGCACAAATGTTTCACTAAAAGTATTCATTTAGTATAATTAGATATTATGATAATTAAAAAAACTATTAAAGGTACACATTTATGCTGAGCACTGCATATAATATGCACAATAGCCTTATAAAAATATAAATTATAAATACTTACGTGATATGATAACCTCTTCTTGGTTTTGCAGTGTCAGTGTGTGTGCTTGGAGAAGTATCCAGAAAATGAGTGCCTTGCATGATCTTCATTAATATCCGAGTCTTAATTTATGGACAGCCTTGGCTTTGGTGGGCGGAGCAGACCACCTTACAGCCAAATTCATCAGAGTAAACTGCAAGGGCTATTTGCCTACCCAAATGACAAGGCTTTCCTTCTGAAAGGCAGCTTTGTACAGGTCATTAAACACTAAATGGCTATCTGTATGTGTCAAAGTGCCTCCACTGAAGTCATTATTTAATATTTGTGTATAACTTGGGAAGTATAGCTGATAACTGTTGAGCATTTAACCAACACACAAGTTAGAATACTTTAGTATAAAATTCTAAAGGTCAAGTTCATAATTGGTATTTTATCATTTTTAAGGTTTACACTTGTAGTTTATTTAGAATGACAAGTCTTTCCTTTACTTTTTAACTTTTAAATGAATAGTTTAAACGCCATTACAAAAACGTGATCTCAAGTTACTCAACCTGCAGGTCTTTCCAGATGTATCTGATTTGCTTCCTTCAGCTGAATTTTAGAATTTGACTTGTGTCAGCTCATTTGTGAGTCATTATTCGTCATGTATCGTTGTGAATTAAAAATGTATAAATAATAAATAGTATTTACCATGAATATATATAACTAGTTTATAAATATATAGTAAATAATGTTCAGGTTCCCACACAGACTGTTTTTCACAATTTATGTGACTTCAATTCATTATCAGTAGTCATAAATATGTTTATTTTTTACTCTTAAAGAGTTAGTTGTTGTTGATATTAATTATATGAATCATCAAGGAACACAGTTTTAGCTTAAAATGCTCTGTATTGTTCTCCCAAAAAATTATGTATATCTTGGATTGCCTGAGGGTGAATAAATTTAGAGATGTTTTAATTTCAGTTTGAACTATCCTGTCAATATACTATTTTTGCTACTGTATTCCATGAATCAAACCAAAGTAAAAATAATTAAAAGAACCCTTAGAGGGATAGTTCACCCCAAAATGAAAATTTGCTCTCATTATTACTCCAACTTACTATTTTACTTACCCTTTACGGGTGACAGGGTGGCTCAGTGGTTAGCGCTGTTGCCTCACAGCAAGAAGGTCAGTTGGGTCAGTTGGCGTTTCTATGTGGAGTTTGAATGTTCTCTCCGTGTTCACCTGGGTTTCCTCCGGGTGCTTCGGTTTCCCCCCACAGTCCAAAGACATGGTGTATCTGTGTGACTGAGTGTGTATGGGTGTTTCCCAGTACTGGCCCACACGGAAATAACCTATATAGACATATGTTTTAATATAGGTTTTGATATAGGTTTTTAATATATGTGACATATTTAAAATTGGTCGTTTTCCTGTTATATGCACATATATGTTCACCTATATGTTTACCTATATATTAGTAAAATTATTAAAATCCATAACTGCTAGACAACATAAATAAAATGTAGAAATTTAAATTTTTTAATTTACTTAAGAACACTCAAATAGTACAAGAAAAAATATAGTACAAGAACAAAAATAAGGCAAAAAAAAAAAAAAAAAAAACGAAACAGAAAAAAACGAAACAAAATAAAAAAGACAAACCATTCTTTTCCACTATCTTCATACAAGAAAGAATTGACCTTGTAAATGTTTCAGGCAAACGTGTAGACTTCATAGCTTTCCATCTCCTCTCACTTATTTGCCATAGTTAAATTCCATAACATGCCAAATACATGTGATACCAATTTCAAGTGTTCGCACATACATCTGTTTTTTGCATTGTTTTTAGTTAGTTCTAGTTATTGTCATGATAATAGAAAATATGAGCTAGGCATCATGTATGACAGTTGCCAAAGTGAGATATGAGCTATATAGGAGACATATCTTGTATGTACATATAGGGCTTATATAAAGAAGCAACACAGGAGAGTTATATGACCTGTATATGCAACTTAATTTTGCCTATATGTGGCATATATACACATGCAGCATATATATTATCATAAATATGTATAATTCTGCATATAGGTTTCATATATCCTCATATAAGTTTTTCCATGTTGGGGGTTGCGGCTGGAAGGGCATCCGCCGTGTAAAACATATGCTGGAATAGTTGGCGGTTCATTCCGTTGTGGTGACCCCTGATGAATAAAAGAACTAAGCTGAAGGAAAATGAAAGAACTTACCCTTTTACTTGTGCTAAACCTGATTAAGTTTGAGACAAAAAAGTAGTCACTTCGTTTTTCCAATGGAAGACAATGGTTACAAGTTTTCAGCTTCAAAGCCTCTTTTTTTATTCAACAGAAAAATGAACTCAAAGGTTTGGAACCACTTTAGGGTGAGTAAATAGTGAGTAAATAAGCTTATTTTTGGGTGAACTATGCCTTTACGTATGTCAGTGTTTAGCTTTCAAAACAAAAACAACAACAACAACAAAAAACTCTAAAAAACGTTATTTATTTAATCCAGTGATTGAGTCAAACATATTTGGTGATTTGTTGGGTTATTTTTTTTAACCTTTATTAGGTTATTTATTTAATAACTCAATCAGTTGGGTTAAATATTTGGTGCTTTGTTGGGTTATTTTTTAACCTTTATTAGGTTTTTTATTTAATAACTCAACCAGTTTTGGGTTAAAAATGTTTAATTTCAACAGTCACCTGATTTAACTGACACAGAACAGTTGTATTAATACGGGTGTGTAATGTTGTTGTTTTTTGTATACATGTTTTGTTAGTATTGTATTTGTAAAATTTTATTATATTTTACTATTGTTTTAACTTAGTTTATTAAATATTGAAATGTAATTTATGTAATTCAACAACTCATGAATAAACATTTTATAGGGCACTTAATATGTAAACACACTATAAGGAGACTATAAACAAATACTGGGTTAAAAAACAAATTAATCAAAAGCTAGAGCATATGCTGAGTTAACATATTTAAGCTGGTGAGATTATTATTGCCTACTTACTTAACCTAGGTAATTTCCTAACTTGTTTTTTTACCATTTAAAAACCACTTGTCATGTTGTCGTGGGTGACGTTCGTTACGTCAGTAGTTAAATCGATGAAGCAGCAGCGCCCTCTATGTGTGACCACATGTGTGGCACTTTTCCCCATCACCATAACACACAGCAGTGGTTATGAAACGGCGGCAGTGTAAACCCAGCACACTTAATTAGACCTTTCCTGGGGCGAATGGGTATTGACAGTTTTTGCAGTTTAGACGGTTCTGATCCGTTGTGGGTGAGTAAACAAACATTTCTACCTTCACGAATTATATTTTTCCGACGATATGTTGTTTTGTACAGATTGCCCGGGTTCGCCGGGGTTTTGTTTCACAGCATGGCTGTGTGTCAAAACATAGCGAGCTGACTACCTAGACAGCATTTGGATCGTCCTGGACGGCATTAAACGGTCTTTTGGGGGGTCATATAAATTCCCGGCACCAGTTATGTTTGTAAAGAGTACGGGTTAGTTTGTTTTGAATGCGCTGAAACACTGAGTAATGCCGTCTAGGTAGGCAGTTCACTAGTATTGAGACGCAGCCACGGTTGCTAAGCTAACCGGTTAGCTACTCCGCAAACTACCATATATGTTTATACCTATATGGACTTTGGGTTTGTTTTGTTAGTATTTCTCTGCGAGAGCCTAATCGTCGCATATAAAGGTGATTTATAAACAGTGACACCTGCTCAGTGTTTGTCTTTACCACAGTGTAAACCTTAAGAATTGAATTGTCACTGCTCTGTCTTGTTTTTTGGTTTGCTAACTGAATTCCCCTCATGCCAGACAGTTTCCTTTTTTTACTAGAGAACATGTGTAATCATTTTTTTCCTATTTAGAAAAAAGGAAACTTTGTTTATTTGAGTTGCAAGATCTGACAGGTCATTGGATTAGGAGTATTAGTTGGGAGTGTGACATGTTTAGACAGTCAGTTTGTCCTTTAGGATCAGAAGGCCAAAACATTGAAATATGAATCACTCTGGCAGGTGACTGCATACCAAGAAAGTCTGCTGCTTTTCTCGAAAAGCTCTCAGCTTTTTTCATCAAGTAGGAAGTCATTTTTGATCCAAAACTTCAATGCAGTGAAAGATTGCCTGGTTTGTAAAGACAAAACTGTTTTGAGTCAACCAGCCAGGGTCAATATTTAAAACCCTCTGAAGAACATGTTCCAGTCAAGTTTACCACAAAATAATAGTTATCATTATTATTATTATTATTATTATTAATATTATTTAATAATAATAGTTAGGGCTGGGCCGAGAAACTATTATATCGAATTGCAATCAAATTTATTTCAATGACAATGCCAGTCACACAGCAGAAATGTGCAACAACGGGAATCTGAAAGTGTGTTGATATTAGAGATGTACCAAATTTTCGGCCACCGAAAATTTATCGGCCGAAAATATGTTATGCCATTTAATGGATCCTCAAATTTTTTCGGCTTCAGTTATTGTTAGGGTACTCTTTTAAATGTATAAGAATTAACAACTTGTATCGAAATAAATATCATTATCGTTCAATATGGAAAATATTTATTGCCTAGCCCTAATAATAGTAGTAATAATAATTGTAATATTAGATTTTTTATCAATAAATTTTAAAAGGTTATCATAGTAATTTTATTTAATATTTAATATTATTCTAACATCGATTTTTATTTATTTATTTATTTATTTATTATTTTTTTTTCTCCATACTTTTTTATTTAAGAAATTGAGCAATATTTTTGTTTCACAATAAATGAGAAAATAGATAATCAAATACCTCCATTAGGCCTGTCACAATATCTATTTTTGTTGTACGGTATATTGCACCAAAATATATTGCGATAAACAATATTATTGTCGGTTTAAGACAGTTTTATGCCACTCATTATATAATGCCAGAATGACAATATAATATCACCACAATGCAAGTGCAATATTTGAAATAATATATATTTAATTGAATTATCGTCATTCTAAAAATGTAATAATTAGGCATTGGAATAAGAATGTGAAAATGCATATCCTAATAAATAATAATAATAATAATAAATGTTAACAAAAAAGTGCAAGGTAAAAAGTACCAGAGACTGTGATATCTGCTACCAGATTTATTTTTAGTTGTCAAACACCCACATGAAAATATACTCTAGTAATTTATAGTAAATACTACAGTGTTTTTTAACCCTACTGACACCTCCAATCGAGAGAGAGAGGTTGCACAATCAGCTAATGTTGCTAGAATAGTTTTTTTATGTATGGATGATATATATTTCATTTCCAAAAATGATTGAGGTCGTGTCCATGTGTTGTGCGAGAAGTCAATATATTGATCATTGCGACATGCCTCACCTTTATGACATAAAGAATACAAATTTAAATATCAAATTGTAATATTATTTGAATGAATTCAACAATGTTGTTAACTACATGTTTTATGTTAAAATTTCATTATTAGCACATATGTAAAATAAAAATGTTATTTACTTTTATTATATTTTCACTTTTCATGTTTTTATGGGGAGTTTTACATTTTATTTGTGTCATTGTCCTTTAGTCCTTGTGGATCTAAAAATCGAAGTATAAATGTACTAATGTATATTATACGGAGTATAAATGTAATGTAAAGTACTTTAGAGTATAAATGCGATGAAATACGATGCTCTTGACAGCTTTTAAAAGAATCATTAGTGTCAACATAAAATGTTGATATTGCTGTTCAGAAGCATTTAACTCAACAGCTCAAATGTCAAGCAAATCACATTTCATGTCCTGTAGTTGAGCAGCCTTTTATTTATTGATCTGTTATTCTCATTTATTTATTGATCTATTTTTCCTCCTCCAGAGACAGCAGGATTATGGGAAGACATGCTTCCTGCAGAGAACGAGATTAGATTTTCTTTGTAAGGAAAGGTTTAGTTAATGTTTTAGATGTCACTACTTAAAGGAGACTCTCGGCTCTGCTCTATTGCGTAGAAGAAAAAAACCATCCTTGACATTGGTTCTCAGAAAGCTCCTCTCAGAAGTCCTGAAGTGTTTGTTCCTTGCACACATCATTAGGTCTTTGTGTGTTTTACTACTCGTCTGAGATCACCTTGTCCACTTCAGTAATTGCTTTGTTTCCATGGAATTTCTGGAGATGTGGAGAAAGGAATGAAGCCCTCTTGTCTTGTTTTCAGGATTGGAACCGGACATGGCAAACACACAATCCAGACCTGACCCCATGTTTCCAGAACACCGTGCTGGTTTGGATACCCTGCCTCTACCTCTGGCTTTTTGCACCACTCTACATCTTATACCTCAAAAGCCATGATCGCGGATACATATGCATGACCCACCTCAACAGAGCCAAAACAGTGAGTACAGTAAACAACCCTGTTTGCGTGTTGCAGCCTGCTTTGTGAATGTGTTTCCTGATAACTCTGTCAAGGTCAACAAGGGTTTGAAGGTCATGTGACTCTCCTCCACCAGGTTATCGGGTTTACCCTATGGCTTATCTGCTGGGCAGATGTTTTCTACTCTTTCTGGGAAAGAAGCCACGGGGCTACAGTAGCCCCAGTCTACCTAGTCAGCCCCACAATGCTTGGTGTTACAATGGTGAGACCCGTTCTTTCACAAAAAGAAGTGCTGAGCTAAACTGCTTTATTTGTAATTTACTTTGCATTGATTTCATATTCAAATCACATACATGTGTTTTCCTTGAAGCAAGGAAATGGATTTCCTAATAGATTGAAGCATAGTCTGCTCATGTTCATTTATGTTTTTCAGTTGCTGGCTACATTCTTGATCCAGTACGAGCGGATGAAGGGAGTCCAGTCCTCAGGCGTGATGCTCAATTTCTGGCTGATCACCATAGTGTGTGCTACAGTCACCTTTCGCTCCAAGATCATGCACGCAGTGAATGATGTAAATATTACTCTTGTGTAAAAAATTAAGTTAGATTTTTACTCTTGTGAAAAAAATGTAAGTTAAATTTTATAATTTATTTGTTTTGTAATATATGCTATTGTTATTATTTTAAATAATTGTATAGTTTTTAGATTTATTTATTTATTTGTTTGTGTTTCTAATTATTATTTTGTTAGCCTCAACAAATCTGCAAGTTATATACCGATAACAATCTGCAAGCACAGTATATATCAAAAATAAAAATCTGTAAATCAAAGCAAAAGCAAACTGCTACAAATAAAATGTAACGCTGAGATAGAAAATTGCGTCTACAGTCAAAATTATTAGCCCTCAGAGTTTATGTTTAACAGAGCAGGTAATTTTTCACAGTATTTCCTATAATAATATAATATAATCCTATAATAATGACTAGAATAAAAGCAGTTTTAAACAATATTATTAGCCCCCTTAAGTATTTTTTTTGATTATCTACAGATCAAATTTCTGTTATACAATGAATTGCCTAATTAACCTAGTTAAGCCTTTAAATTTCACTTGAAGCTCAATACTAGTATCTTGAAAAATATCTAAGCAAAGATAAAATAAATCAGTTATTAGAAATTAGTTATTAAAACTATTATGTTTAGAAATGTGTTGAAGAAAAATCGTCTTTGATTTAAACAGAAATTGGGGATTTAGATTTATTTTATTTTCATTGTGAAGTGAATGAAACTGAAAAATGTTTATTAAACTGAGTATTTTTATTATTAAATGCATATCAATAAATATTAAAGATGAATGCATGCATTTCGAATACGAATTTTTGTATATATTTTATGAATTTCTTTTATTTCAAATTACAAAATGAATATAGTTTTCTTACTAATATCTTAATTTCACATTCAATACATTTTACAGTCACTCTTGAGTGAGAATGATTTAATAAAACTAATCTAAACTGTTTTAAAATTTAAAACTGTAAAAATCTAATTTGTTTTTCATCACTCAAAAGAGTTATGTTTCCGGATCTATATACTTTTTTTCTCATGTAGTGAACTTAATGGGGTTCTGTATGTGAAAACTTGGGCATGAGTAAATAGTCATTTGTTTTAGATTCAGTATTTTCATAAAAATGTTAAATGCCTCTGTTGCTTATGTCATTTTGGCTCTGGACTGCAGGACAAGCCAAATTTCTTGTCTGTTCCTACACTGACAGCTAATTTTCAGTTTCTGTAGAAGGACGTACAGTATTACATTGATTGCAATATCATTACTATAGCACCCAATAAATAAGTACTAACAAATCACTCATATTTTATCAATTGCAAAATTATAGTTAGACCTAAGTGGAAATTTAACTAAATCAGATTTCTCTGTAATGTGAACAACACCTTAAAATATTGTTTGGTTTTTCTTATAGCCTGCAAGTGTGGGTGTGTTCAGATATACCACCTTTTACATATATTACACCCTGCTGCTCATCTCCCTGATCCTGGCTTGCTTGTCTGACCAACCTCCACTGTTTTCAGAGGTCGTCAAAGACTCGGTTAGTAAACTTTGCTTATTTTTATCCAGATATTGTTGTTCTATCTCTTTAACCCTCTCTCTTTCTCTCTCTCTCTCTCTCTCTCTCTCTCAAATGTTGTGTTTGGGTCATTTATAAATATTAAGTATGTTTGGAGTACCAAGTGTTAAAATGATCTATGTAGCTATTTTAATTTTAGAAACATAAAAAGTATACACTACCTGACAAAAGTCTTGTCATCAATCCCAGTTGTAAGAGCATTAAATAATAACATGACTTCTAGTTGATCATTTGGAAAAGTGGCAGAAGGTAGATTTTTCAGATGAATCATCTGTTGAACTGCATCCCAATCATCACAAATACTGCAGAAGACCTATTGGAACCTGCATGAACCCAGGATTCTCACAGAACAAGTCAAGTTTAATGAAGGAAAATCATGGTTTGGGGTTACATTCAGTATAGGGGCATGCGAGAGATCTGCAGAGTGGAATGCAACATCAACAGCCCGAGGTATCAAGACATTTGTTCTGCCCATTACATTACAAATCGCAGGAGAGGGCAGATTCTTTAGCAGGATAGCGCTCCTTCTCATGCTTTAGCCTCCACGTCAAAGTTCCTGAAAGCAAAGAAGGTCAAGGTGCTCCAGGATTGACCAGCCCAGTCACCAAATATCAACATTATTTAGCATGTCTGGGGTAAGATGAAGGAGGAGGCATTGAAGATGAATCCAAAAAATCTCGATGAACTCTGGGAGTCCTGCAAGAACGCTTTCTTTGCCATCCCAGATGACTTTATTAATAAGTTATTTGAGTCATTGCAGAGATGAATAGATGCAGTCCTCCAAGCTCATGGGAGTCAAACAGAATATTAATTCTTTTTCCACTGCACCATGACTTTATATTCTATACTGTACATTATTTCTGTTTAGTCACAAGACTTTTTTCTAAGCAAAGTCAGACCTTACTGTCCTTATTAAATAATTAAAAATCAAGGCATGATCATATTTTATTTTGGTAAAATAAGCGTAATCTAGAGGCCTCTGCCTTTCATATAAGCCACTTCTGATACCAAATGATCATCTAGAAGTCAAGTTATTATTTGATGTTCCTAAAACTTGGATAGGCCACAAGACTTTTGTCCGGTAGTGTATTAATCTCTTGTCCTGTGTCTCACCCAACTTTGAAACTGGAATTTAGTTGATAAAAATAATCACATACTCCTGCTGAGAAACCATTTTATTGTAAAACATTAATTATTTATTATATATATTTTTTATCTTAAATGAAAGTTTTTCACTGTAATATTAGAAATGAATATGTATTAAATTAAATATCTCTGTAGGATTTATACATTTCAAGAATGTCATTCATTCTGGTTAAAAGGTGCTGGCTCTGTTTAATACACTCATTAATATATCTATATGTACTTACAATAATAAACAATATTTGAAGTAAATAATTCCATCTCCTTTCCCACACGTTTACATTTTTAGATGGCATTTCTGACTGTTTTATAAATTTTTTGTTTATAGAATCCATGTCCAGAGTCAGGAGCTTCATTCCTGTCAAAAATCACTTTCTGGTGGATCTCAGGGTGAGCAAAAATTCAATTTGTGAGCAAAAAAACTGTAGAGAGAAATAGCGTGGTTGTTTGCATTTTTTTGGCTCATGAAATTTCTTGATCCCGTTTGTTCAGTCTCTTTCTGTCTTCTATGTGCTATCTGTCAGCATTCAAAAAGTCCTTTTGTTACTTGACGTTTGTTCCTTTCTTTCACAGATTGATGGTGAAGGGTTATAAACAGCCTCTGGAGGAGAAGGATCTGTGGTCACTTAACAATGAGGATAAGTCTGAGAGAGTGGTGCCACAGCTGGTGCGCCGCTGGGACCAGGAATGTGTTAAGGTCAAAAGGTCAGACCCGAAGAGTTAGATATTTAACAGTTTTCTCAAAGAGGATAAAGACTGTAGATTTGCTACAAAAATGGCTAATCCTCTGGCTGGTGTATGTGTTTTGTGTTAGGCCTGTAGACAAGACCTTGTACTCTCCAAAACGATCTACAAGAGGAGAAAAGAAGGACGGACAACCAGTAGAGGAGTCAGAGATTCTGCTTGCGAAAGCCCTTCAGAAAACTGGCGAACCATCTCTCTTTTTTGCCCTCTGCCGGACATTCGGACCATACTTTCTCATCAGCTCTCTGTATAAGATTATACATGATGTCTTGATGTTTGTTGGACCAGAAATTCTCAGGTATGAATCTACAGCAACAACATGAGCTATTCCTGCCTTTCTGGTTGTAATTGTTCCTGTCTTTGCTGGGTTCAGGAGCAATAGTGGTCTACAGGGGAAAGGCCAAGCCTTGCCTCAGCGTTTTCATAGTCATGTGGTTAGAAATGACTTTAACTCAGTAGGAAGGCCTCGATGTCAAAACAACAGCTGTGGCTCTTAAAAGAGTTCCAGTGAAGAGTTAGTTTTGGCATGCTGAAAGTCGTGCCATCAAATTGTGCACTGGACCATGTTTAAATCTGCTTAATCTCTTGAAAATAACACTTGAACTCACGGCAGAGAGCCTTTAACCAGTTTGCCTACTTTTCACACACTTGAATCCTGGATAATTGCATTCTGCTAGCGGTGAAAAGGACTGACATACATGATCAGTTTATACACATTTAAATGTGCTCTTTTGTATCTTAGGCTGCTGATCCTGTTTGTGAATGATTCAAGTGCCCCCACCTGGCATGGCTACTTCTACACCGCCCTGCTGTTTGTTTGCACCTGCTTGCAAACACTTATTCTTCAGAAATATTTCCACGTTTGCTTTGTGACTGGTATGAGGTTACGCACAGCCATAGTTGGTGCTGTATACAGAAAAGTAAGTGTAGTTTTGATTGATTGATAAAAATGCATGACATGCATTAATAATGAAGCGAAATGAAGTAATATGAATATTTTTTTCTCTTTATTTTTTGACTTTAAAAAAGAACAAATAATACATTTGTCCAATATCAGTGTGTAAAGAAAATTTGTTCTCAGAAATGTAATTGAATTGTTAATGAATTAATTCATCAATTTATTGAAGTTTAAAAATTGCTTACTAATTCAGGGTTCAAGCTAAGGATTTTTTTCTACTGGCCCTATCGAGCCAGTGATCTAGATTTTTACTTGCCCTACCAAAATTTTCCATGTCCCCACCAACAATAAAAAGAAAAAGCTATTAATAGCTATTTATTAGCCACATATTTTAAATAATGTGTCAAAAATAACATTTGTGAATCTAGAGTTTAAATATTTTATGAATGTTAATATATATATTATAAGCAAAATTCAAAGAGTTATGCTACCAAAACAAGCAGTATTGAAAATGTGCAGGTATTTTATTGTGGTTCTAAACTATTTTACAAAAGGTGGCTGACCTGCCAAACCGATGGCAAGCAAATTGCTGTGACCTTATAAGTGTCTGCTTCTAAGACGTTAGAAAAATATGTTTTTTTTTTGCCTCATATTTTGATGCTGCTGTACTGGCTGTTACCAGGTTATGGAAAGAAATAATGTGCTCACAACATCCAATCAGATAAGAGGAACCGCAAAGCAATGTGGTGTTTATAACTTCACAGAGAACATGGCATTTAAAGGCTTAAAAGCACAAGCTGTTTCTCTATTCTAAGACCACTTTTGCACGCAATTGACAAATAGTCGCAGGCAAATTAAACTTTAGTGATCCCGATTTTACCAATCGGGCCAGTAATGATCCTGTCTACTGTCTTGAGCATCTCTAACGGTGGCCCCGGGCCATCAGGCAGTCCTTATTGTTGGGCCCTGTAGTTTAAATTTGGCATCTCATGTTCACTCAGGCTGTGTTTAATTAATCAAATATTTTACATATTGTGTAAAAAAAAAAAATAAAAATAAATAAATAAAAAAAAAAAATATATATATATATAATTAGAATGTAAATTAATTTTCTATTTGAATATATTTTAATGTAAAATATCCCTTTATAAGTAAAGCAGATTTTTTTTGTCTTTACTCTCACTGGTCCAAAACAAACTGTTCTGATGCTCAAATCTATTATTGCAGTGTTGGAAACTGTAAAATTTACATTCAAGATGTAACTTTATTTAAAATATTTTTTTATCGTGCATTATTAGTGTCTTTATTGTAAATTTTAATCAATTTATATCTATTCCTTAATTTTTTAAAGGCCTTAGTGATTACCAATGCTGCCCGGCGAACATCCACAGTCGGAGAGATTGTGAATCTGATGTCTGTAGACGCGCAGCGGTTCATGGACCTCATCACCTATATCAATATGATTTGGTCGGCACCATTGCAGGTTATCCTGGCTCTGTACTTTCTGTGGCAGGTATGTAAAGAGATTTTGAATTGTATAAACTGTGTGTTTGTTTCATTAAACATCACTAATACCTGTATTATTTTCCCTCTCTTTTTTTAAAATCAGAATTTGGGTGCTTCGGTGCTTGCAGGAGTTGCCGTGATGGTGCTAATGGTTCCTCTAAATGCAGTCATTGCCATGAAAACTAAAACCTACCAGGTTTTTTGAACCTCTGTTCCTGCATGACAGGTTTACTTACCTCAAAATGTTATTAATCAGATCATGTTTGGTAATCTGAGGCACTCACCCACAGGTTGCCCAAATGAAAAGCAAGGACAATAGGATCAAGCTTATGAATGAGGTGCTGAACGGCATTAAAGTGCTTAAACTCTACGCATGGGAACTTGCTTTCAAAGGCAAAGTATCCGCTATCCGAGAGAGCGAATTGCGTGTGCTGAAGAAAATGGCTTACCTTGGTGCTGTTTCCACCTTTACTTGGGTTTGCGCACCATTTTTGGTAGGTGGCACCTTTGTGCGTTTTATCATACCTACAATTTTTTAAGTTTGCCTGTGGTTGTGGTTACATTTGCATATGTCTTGTTTTTTTTTTGTTACAAAGGTTGCTCTCTCCACGTTCGCTGTATATGTTTTAGTGGATGAACACAATATTTTGGATGCTCAGAAGGCATTTGTTTCTCTGGCTCTATTCAACATTCTTCGGTTCCCCCTTAATATGTTGCCCATGGTAATCAGCAGCATGGTGCAGGTATTACAGTCTCTCTCTTATTAAAGCTGTGTTTATACCTCAGAATGTGGTCAACATGTTCTGAAGTGGTTATTACCTCGGTCATACAGTTGAAGTCAGAAGTATTCCCCCTTCTGTAAATAATTTTTTTTTTTTTTTAATTTCCCAAATGGTGTTTAACAGAGCAAGGAATTTTTCACAGTATTTCGAATAATATTTTTTCTTATGGAGGAAGTCTTATTTGTTTTATTTCGGCTAGAATAAAGCCAAAATTATTAGTCCCATTAAGCAGCATTTCTATAAAATGCAATATCGTTATACAATGATTTGCTTAATTACTCTAACTTGCTTAATTAAGATAGTTAAGCGCTCTCTTATTTCACTTTAAGCTGAGTACCGGTATCTTGAAAAAAATCTAGTAAAATATTATGTGCTGTCATCATGGCAAAGATAAAGTAAATCAGTTATTATAAATTAGTTATTAAGACGTCTGTTTAGAAATGTCTTGCACATTATGCACAGCTAGTGCATAATGGAGGAGTAGAGAGCATGACGCTGTTTCCTGTGACGCTCCAGGGACAGACGAGTCTTCGTTGAGGCCCAGCCTCCGGTGTTTAGACTGCAGCTCTGCACAAGACGTTTGGCCAGTGGAGAAATGGTCGTACCCATCAGAGCCTGGTTCTCGCAATGTTTTTTTTCTTCACTTTCGCCAATTGGTGAAGTTTTTTTTTTTCCCTCACCACTGTCGTCACTAGCTTGCATGGTTCAGGATCTGTAGAGCTGCGCATCGATGGATTTGCTCTTCAGTGTTTGGACTCTCAGTAGTGATTTTTAAACCACACTGAACTGAGCTAAACTGAACTGAACTTAAACTTTAAAAGCTGAACTACACTATTTCAATTTACTATGATCTTTTATGTAAAGCTGCTTTGACACAATCTACATTGTAAAAGCGCTATACAAATAAAGGTGAATTGAATTGAATAGTGTTTTTCAGCCAATGATAAACTTCCGGTGAAGGTTTTATGTGACTATTTTTAATTTCAATTTAAGCATTCATTTGGTTGTTAAACCGTAAAAAGAGACGAAAGACTGTTTAAACACAGGCGCCATCATTAGCAGCAGGCTAGCGCAGAGATTCCATTGAAAATACTGAGGTAAAATTAATTTCCATATTTTAAAGACATGGCGCAGAAAGATATAATTTAATGCAATGCTTCTTGTTTGGTCTGATACCAACTTTATATTAGATCTCATACAGGCAGTGAAGTTTGCTGTTTTTTTTTACAGAAAGAGATCTTAAACGAGGCGATTTAAAAAAAAAAAAAAAAAAAAAATTATTTTATTATTACTTTTTTAATTATTTATTTATTTTTTTATTTATTTCTTTTTTTATGTGTATATATATATTTTTTAACCAGATGGCAATTAACTGGAAGCCCTGTGGTTGGCTGACTAAAATTAAAACTCTGTTTGCATATACCCCATTCTGACTTCAACTGTAGATCAAGTAATGTGAAGAAGTGTTGTCTGCATGGTTTTCCTTTTTTTTTTTAATAACTTGCATTGCTTTCTTCAGGCCAGTGTGTCTATGCAACGTCTGCGTGTGTTTCTGTCCCATGAGGAGTTGGATGATGACAATGTGGAGCGGCCAGCCATTTCTGGATGTATGTATATTAATTCAAAATCACTTCACATTTTCAATCAAACAAATGTGTCAAGTGTGCTGTTCATGTTTAACTTTCAAAGCCCTGCAGTCTCAAAATAGTTTCCACAGATGGACATAAAACAGCATTGTATGAAAGAGCAGCACAGCTGTATGACAAATCTGTGGGTTTAAAGACATCCCATGTGTTTTGATGTTCACTTGAGAGACTTCATTGTTGTCTCCTGCTCATTCAGCTCCTGACAGCATCAGGATTAAAGATGGAGCTTTTAGCTGGTCGAAAGATGACCCCCCAACTTTGAAGAGGTAACATCAATTGATTTGTGTGTAAAGAATGATACAAATACTAGTATTACAACAAATAGCATCTCATTTAGTGTTATAGAGTATTAGGGCTGGGAATTGTTTGGAATTTTATGATTCAAGTGTTTATTTTATTCTTTAAAATGCACGTTTATCCCACAGTAGTTACTCATGACTATACAAATACAATATCTTTGAAAGACATTTGAATGTTTCTCATTTTTGAACAACAGTTTGTTTCAGTAAAACAATGTTATGGATATATAGTGAACTCAATGATAACATGTTGATTTAACATTGGTTTAAGTTTAACTGCTTAAGGCCTTGGTATAATTTAAGCAGAACAGTACAACAAAATGGTGTGACATAACTTTGAACAAATTTAATCCAGAATAATGTTTGCTTCATAGGACATATTTCATAGCATTATAATGGTCCTGTTTATGTCGCTTGCAAAAATGCAAAAGTCAGTTTAATGTAGGTGTAGTTTTAGTAAATATAACGTTTATGACAATATTTTTTCTGCCACATTAAACCATTTATGTTTCAGATCATCAATAAATGAATTAGTTTTTGGTAAATTGTTATGTTCTCAATTCCCAGCCTTATGGAGAACTCTGCACAAATGTAACTATAATACATGGTAGGCATTTAAATCACTTGTAGTACTGACACTCATTGACATTATTGCGGTTACACCGAGCAGAACCAGTGAAACAGGCTACTGAGGACATGGCAGGCAAGTACATGTGCATGGACTCCATTACAGGAAAAATGTCAAACCCCAGAGGAATTGTAATCTGGTGAATCTACATTGATGTTAATGAGAGGGATGATGAAATTTGGGTCGCCGTTTTCCTTTCAATCTTGATTTCTGCCACATCTACTTCAAATTATGGATTAAAATGTTTAATTTGTCTTGCATCATTGCTCATTGTTAATTCAGTTGTTAATATCAGTGCACTCTATTATCATGTGAATGAAGAAATCATAATGAATGGAAGAATAGATGAACAAATGAAACTTTTTTTTTTTTTCTTACAATGCTGCATGTGTCCACAGGTGTTTAAACTGTTAATTCTTTGTATCTGATTTAGTCCTATTCTCTCTCTCTCTCTCTCTCTCTCTCTCTTTCTCCCTCCAGGATCAATGTAAGTATCCCTGAGGGGGCGCTGGTTGCTGTGGTGGGGCATGTGGGTTCGGGGAAGTCCTCTCTGCTTTCAGCTTTGCTAGGAGAGATGCATAAGCAAGAAGGATCTGTCTCGATCAAGGTACAGACTCAGACCTTTGTCCTTGTGCTTCCTGTTGAATTTCTTCAAAGTGAAGTCAGCTGGAATGATTTTGTGTGAAAACAGTGTCTCTTTGAATGGAGTGCTGCATTGTATTATAGTTTAATAGAATAGATACGGCTTTGTAAAAATAAATACAAGACCATTTAGAAGTTTTCTGGATTTGCCAATAATAGGTACATGTTCATTTGTGTTTTATTTTATAAAGCACAGACAATAAATTTAGCATTTAAAAAATTTATTTGCAGAAAATGTCAATTGAACCTGAAAACACGCATGCATGCATATATATAAATCAGAAATTGGACTTGAAATTCTTGTTTTTTATTTGTCCCTTTTTTCCTTCAATGACAGTAGCACTCAAGCTGCTTGAGCTTCACATGATTTGAAAATGATCCAGAAAGAGTCTTGTGCCTTATTAGAAACAAGAACATCTGACCATCACATGATCATTGTCCCCAATTTTTTTAGAAATAGAGTTAGAAGTAAAAGTTCCCATCTGTAAACGTGCCATTTATTTTTAACCCTACTTTTTCTTTGTTTAGAATTCAGACATTTAATATTAAAGTGAACAATGCTAAAGATATTCCTTGATATGATAAAATATCAGATTCTCAAAGTATCCACTTATGTTGAATGATAAAGAGAGAGGTTGAGTGTCTCACTATGTCTTCAGGGCTCTGTGGCTTACGTGCCTCAGCAAGCATGGATCCAAAATGCCACTCTCAAAGACAACATTTTGTTTGGACGGGAAACCAAAGACAGCTGGTACCAGAAAGTGGTGGAGGCCTGTGCTCTTCTACCAGACCTTGAGATCCTTCCTGGAGGAGATTCAACTGAGATTGGCGAGAAGGTAAGTCAAGTCTTAACCAACCATGATAGATTAAAGAAGGCAAGTCTTAACCCTCCATAGTAGATTAAAGTTCCATTTCTAAAGATTATAAAGATATAACCATTGTTTAAAATTGTTATTCCGTAACATTTTATTCTTCATTTCAAGAATAATACATGAGTTATATTTAAAAGCCATTTTTACTTTTTTTTTTTTTTCATGCACTGAAATAGAAACAGGTTTAAAACATTTTCTACATCTACAGGCTTTCTACATTAATTCTTCTATATATTCTCAAGGTTTTTACAAAGTGTTGTATATGTATATTGTTTACCTTGTTTATTTAACTTTCCTAAAAATGTGGAAAAAAAATATTTTGTTTTGTTGGATTTTAAACCCAGCTTTATCAATGTTCAGATTTCTGTCCTGAGAAATATATGGAAAATATCATTTTTTTTTATTATTTAATATGTCATTTCAATATGTAATTACAGCATGAAAACCTTTTGATAAAAAAGTAATGTCAATTAGTCTTTAGGAGTAGTGTCAATTGGCAATTAAATAGACATTTTTTTAAATCAAATGCTTGATCTTATCACAACATAAGTCATGTCATAGCGATATATAGCACAATACAGTACCATTTCCGTAAATTCAATCAATTATTAGTTTAGATATGTAGACCACATGTAAAGGACTGTTTCTTTTTATGTTTTAAAGCATATACTTATGTACTCATTCTTATGTTATATTTCTCACTTTATTTTGAACTTTAGGGCGAATGTTTGATTAAAAATGGAGAAATGTAAAATAAATGTTAATAAAATATGTAACACTTTGAAAACTAATAATTACAGCCAGGGCCAGAGCAAGCTGAACTGCCACTCTAGGCAAAGGACTATCCCGCAGGGGGTTGTGATAGTCGCGGAAATCT
Source organism: Danio aesculapii (assembly GCF_903798145.1). NCBI lineage: Eukaryota > Metazoa > Chordata > Actinopteri > Cypriniformes > Danionidae > Danio > Danio aesculapii. Next base: position 35,940,515 of record NC_079437.1, read on the forward strand.
TGCTAAGTGGGGGGGCGGGGGAATGTGTGTAAATTTCGTGGAGATTACCCCCCTCACTATTATACTGGCCTAATATAAAAATATTGCTAATATAAATGAAATCTTTGTTTATGATTGAGCATAATATGAAACGCTACAGTGTGTTTTTACAGTAGTCATATCGCACAGCCCTAAATTTACCTCTGTTTCTAGGTACAGATGTGTCTTGCATTGAATGTGTAAAAAAAAACAGTCCGTTAGGTTAATGATGTGATCTTGTAATCTCAGGGCGTGAATCTGTCTGGAGGTCAGAAACAGCGTGTGAGTGTGGCCAGGGCTGTGTACTGCAACTGTTCAGTGTATCTGTTAGACGACCCGCTCTCTGCCGTGGACGCACATGTTGGAAAACACATCTTTGAGAAAGTCATCGGACCTCAAGGCTTGCTACAGGGCAGAGTAAGCCCATACCATTTGCATTATTCCATTAAATCATAATGGATCTCTAATAGATAGATATGTCACCATCACACATGCTCCACTTTCAGACTCGTGTTTTGGTGACCCATGGTCTGAGCTTCCTGCCCCAGGCTGACCTGATCTTGGTTATGGTGGATGGAGAAATCACAGAGATGGGCTCCTACACTGAGCTGCTGGGCCGGCAGGGTGCCTTCGCTGAGTTCCTGCGCACCTACACCAACACTGAGCAGGAGGAGGGGGAGGAGTCATTGGGAGGTGAGCAAACGTCTGAAGCGCTTTCATGCTTTCACACATCTGTCCAGTCTCAAAGCCACTGCTGCTGAATGATTCCAATTGTTCCCATTGTGTGAGATCTGTTCCCCCATTTAATCCTTGTGTGGAGATAAATCTCTTTTTGTGTTTGTCTGTATGTCTTCATCTCCATGTGTTCCTATTTTTTATGTCCCCTCTGTTGGCTCTTCAGAGGAGGGAGGGGAGGCAGAGGACGAAATGGGAAAATCTGAAGGTTTGAGGGTGTAATGGGTCCCCGGGCTATAGAAGTTCAATAGGTCTGCACGTACTGCATGTTAGAATAGGGCTTGTTATTATGCAGGTCTGAGGTGCAGTATGATATTTGAAGTGCAGACTGAATTAGTTCTTTAGTACTTCCCCATAGAGATGGGAGAGACTAAACTTTTCAAAGCTTTGAAACAATAAAACCAGTTGCTTCGCTAAATGATTCACTGTTTTGAAGCATTCGAAACACCACATTACATGGACAGCTGCTGGTCAGAACTGTGAATATGCAACAAAAACTCAAATCAAATCATTAAATATCATATTCATAATATCAGATTCAAATCATTAAATATCATCTCCACAAAATATATTTTCTTTTAACAATTTTCAAGGTTTTTCATTTCTGGACTCTGTTAAACAGGCCAACAAGAGACTATTTAACTAGTATTATTCCTTTTCACTTTACACGTTAAACGTTTACAAATTTGGAAAACTTATCCAATCTATAGTAGAAACCATGAATCCTGTTCAGTTATTAGCCACTGGTGGCAATCTTAGTGAACCCACAGGATTCATGCATATACTGTATAAAAATATGGATGTAGTGTCCATGACATCATCCGTAGTTTTCTAAAGAGCACAAATGAAGATACAAGTCGCTTTTTAAGGTATTCATAAAAGAATTGCAACAATATTTTGAAACACTAAGGCTAGGAAAACATGATCTTGTCATGCCCAATTTAAAATTCCACTGTAACATCAGTACATTTTGAATTACTTACACTCTTAATATTTTATTTTAAGCGTTACTTTATATGTATTCCTTGTGTAACAGATTGTATTTCTTTTTTTTATGAATATTGTGCCGGTTGATATTATTATTATTTTTTTTTTCAATTTATTTATTTAATTTTTCTTTACTGCTTTATCCCCCTGGCTTCCTCTATGTTCCTTCTATAGTTCACATTGTTTCATTATACTGTAATAATAAATAATTATTGACCATTTACTGTTCAATAAAAAAAAAATGAAGATACAAGTGGATGCAGCCAGTCATTGCTATCTTTTTAGCATGTCACCGGAACGGTTGAGCATAACTCTCGGGTAATTAAATGTATTTAGATTGATTCAGTTTAGTTCAAGTTTATTTGTATAGCACTTTTCACAATAATTACTGCGTCAAAGCAGCCTTACAGAAGGTGCACAATTACAGCATTACAATCAAATTTAAAAAGGTTAAGGTCATTAGTTAACATAACTAAGTTATGTTAGTTGCTTATAACTTCAACTAACTAATTAGTAACTAAGAGATTTACCAGTTATTATACGGTATATAAACATAGTTCAATTCATCTTTATTTCTATAGCGCTTTTATAACGTAGATTGTGTCAGCAGCTTAACATAGCAGTTCTAGTTAATTGAAACTGTGTCAGTCCAGTTTTGATGTAATGACGTTAAATGATCTATGTACTATAACATGGAAGACAGGAACATGAAAGAAACATTCATAAACCAACTAATATAATCGCCTTAATCATATTATTGCCTTATTTAGATTAAGGTAAATAGTGATTACTGATGTCTATCTAAACATAGTCAATGTTAGTAAATACTAGGCTATTTATGAAATGTAGGCATAGCATTGTATGCAAACATTTTTATTTTTTTAACTGAATAGTTTTTTAGTACTAGGCTGTTAACGTTTTTTCTGCGGTAAAGATTGGCATTTTAACAAGGGGAGTTTTGGAGCCAGCCTCAGGCAGCCAGTCAATGACTTGCAATTTTAGTCACTTTCGTATTGGCTTTATGAGAGAGTCCAGGATGTTGCCACCCAGTGGAGAACTATTGAATTTAAGCGATTTAGAAACAGTAATGATGTAACAAAGCCCTTTTTACTGAAATCCTGTGACCTTGGCAATTCTATACACAATCTAAATCACTGATTCCAAACAAACTTTGAGAAGGTTTCAAAGCTTCATAAAACAGTGTTTCCCAATCCATTTTCATGATGTTTATGAGTAACAAACTTCTCTCTCCTTTTAAAACGGGTCACATCGCTTTCTGTTCACATCTTTTGTATGTACTTTTTTTTTTTTAACTCAATATGGCATCAAAGGCGGCATCTAATATACAAATTCATATAAAAAATGCAAAAGACATTGCAAACAACTAGGTGGGCTACCTTAAAATTCACTATCAGTTAATTCTTCTGTTTGTACGGATGCGATGAGACCAGTTTTCCTGTTTCTTTGTGTGATTTCCAGCATGAAGACAAACTGGATTGTAGCTCACAACCCTTGATTTACCTAGTACGCATCCTTGCTTTAAGCTTTACTTTGGTAGAGTAAATGGTTGCCTTTTTTATAGTACTCTAGGGAATAAGATCCCATTTATACTCTGTTGAAAGGTGAATTATATAACTGACTAACTTAATATAGATACAAAATTATGCAATGAGTTTAAGTACAAGTTTTGGGATTGTAATTTTTTTAATGTTTCAAAGATTATTAACTCTTTACTGTTTTAATGTATTTAACAGTTATTCCTGTAATGTAAAGCTGAACTTACAAAAATTATATTACACCATCCTTCAGAAATCTTTTAATATGTGCCTATTGTAGTAAGCCATTTTTAGAATGCCATTGATGCATTTTAGATTAGATTTTTAGATTAGGTTCAACTTTATTGTCGTTACACATGTACAAGTGCAAGGCAACGAAATGCAGTTTAGGTCTAACCAGGAGTGCAATAGGAGCAAGTGCAGGATATAGGTACAAGTTATAAATTGCAGTTATAGAAAAACTATGGATAATATTTACAGATTGATGTACTATAATCATAGTTAATACAACCTGTATATAATGTTCAGAGATTTACAATAGATGAATAAATTTACAGGATTTTTAGGATCCCTTAGTAAATAAAAGTGAATAAAATGTACAAAATCCTTTAGTGAATAAAACGTACATAAAGACAACATTCATTTGAAATGGAGTTTCAAACGATATGGTCACCTGACCAGCTTAATAAAAACAAAAATGTTTTCAATGTTTAAAAATGTTTAGTTGTTATATTTAATGTCTTCAGTCACAGGCTGCTTTCTTTTTTTAAAGTTTATAAATCAAATCATCTAAAATATTGAGTAATAATTTCTTAAATTTGTTTTAATTAAATTACTTGAAAATATGGTGTCAAATTCACACACAATAGTGTAAATGTAGTAATTTTATTTGATATAAGTAGGGAAAGCTCTTTGTTGTGTGCTGAACACTTGCATTCATGATTCTCTTAGCATGGTGAATACAATTTAAAATGTCTGGTCATCAGCAATCTTTTCACTGTAACAGTTCATCATTTGTCTGATTGTGTGTGTGAGGTGCTGGACTCTGTTACAGTACTGTCTGCTGGTGATTTTTCTAAACTTAACTCTCACCTCTGAGCCTGAAATGTTGTTTTACCTTTATTCATTTTTACCGAAATTCTCATTTCAATTGGCAAGAGGTGGTGTTGTTTTTAGAAGCAAATGATGCTTTTTATTTCTGTTTTTAATATAGACATGTTTGTGCTGAACTGCAGTATGGCTGTGGAATGGAATGAAGCATGCAGGTAGATGTGTCTTATTTATATCTGGTTTAGTAAGTGTTTTCTATTCCACAGATGCAGTCCCACGGAAAGGACTTGAGAATGGAGGCCCTGCTGCCCTATTGAGGTGAGGGAACGTCTATTTATTTACTCTGGCTTGTTTTGAAGTAATGAATGAACATTTTGTTTATCTTGAATTAATTTGATTTGTAGGTTCTGTCATTACTTATACATGCTTTTCAGATTGACAGAGAAGTAAAAAACTAAAATCAAGAACACAACTATACAATTCTAGTGCATCAGATCTTGCATGGTGTACAGTAGTGGCCAAAATTGTGAATCCATGTTGCTCTCTTTTGTTCAAACATATTAACGTTATGCTGATGTAGATTTTCTAAGCTATTCTATAGTCTATGCTTGAGTAGTGGAAAACTTTGGGTAACGCTTTAATAAGGTGTTTTTATTACACTGGTTTAATTTACATACATAAATGTATAGTTTAAGGACACTATAAAATAAAGTATGACCAAACTTTTCTATGTCATCCTTGTTTCAGTTGATCGCTTCATTATAACATAAGGAAACGCGCTTAGGGAGAAATACTCCAGAGGTTTGCCTTACGTGGCCTTACCAATGAAATATTAATTCCAGATTTTGCTGCAGTTACTCTAATTTTAAGTTATTTATCATATATCGAACTGAAAAACATGTCTAACCCATAGACTGTAAAATATATAGACGTAGTATCCGGGACGTCACCCATAGGTTTCTGAACTGCAAAAGAAGCTACAAGTTGGCGTGGCCAACCGTTGCCATTTTGTTCGCGCGTCATCGCACCCACGGCGGAATACCAAACAAGGGCAAAGAGGCGGAGAGTGAGCGGAGCTACAGACACCTGCTGGCACTTTGCTTAGACCTGGCTCAAACAGACTTTTCTTTGGGAGATACGCTTGATACTTTATTACCTGCGACTCGTTTGTATTCTGACCACATGTGCTAGGCTGTACACTATATCTATAAAGTGTTTAGACTTTTAAAAACACTTTTGTAATACACTGAGCCACTAAGCAGTGTTCTTATGACGTTTTTCTACAGGAGGAAAACGCAAATTACTTCCAAACACTTCAAATATAGTCTGTGTTAGTAAATGCAAGACTATTGATGAAATCCAGGCATAACACTGTATGATAACGCTTCAGATGACTGTTCTAGAGCCTACAGCTAATCAATCTGTCACATTCTGGAGTGCTTTTCTGGTCTAAAGAAAAATATTAATGATAAATGATCTTAAATAAAACACACACATTTATAGAGATGGTATACAAGTATATAACTTTACTCACATGGGAAATGGAGGCCACGTGAATGGTTTGTGAGCACAATTAAATGCACACAGCATCCCATATCATCTGATAATTGTAAGAAATAAGTCCAAAAGGCAGCTGACTGTGTAAAGCCACATAAAACAGAACAAAAGTACGATGAATATGCCGAGATCAGTGGCTAATCTGCCGTATTCAGCTGAGGTGAAGTGACGGCGACCAGCGATACAGAGCTGTCACTCAAGTGGCCACGCCCTTAATTATGTAAACTTAATATAACCTAATATAAAGGAAATGGATGAGTTATAAAAAAATTCTCCCCCCTCACAGTTGTCATGGAGGGTAATAATAGTTATATAACCCAAAATCGTTCTTTGTACCAGGCTGTAAACACCTTTTTTTCTGCTGTAAAGTTGCCCATTCTAACAGTGGGCTCAATTGCTATTTGCTCTATTATGGAGCCAGGACTAGCGGAATTTTGATGAATTGCAGTTTCAGTTACTTCCGTATTGGCTTCCTGAGGGAGAGCGGGAGGTTGCCGCTTGGTCTAACCATATCCTCTCTTATTATAAGTTGTCATGTAATATGTTTTTATCTGTATTGATCTTGCCACAATTTGCTGGCATGTGAATAAATAAACCAAAACTGCATTTACTCTATGGATTTCATGCCATAGTAAAAAATCCTGTTCTTTGATAAGCTGTGGTTTGCCTTTTTGCCAAATAATTTGTCAGATATCTGAACCATGATTAGTGTTTTTCAGTATAACTTTATCTCATATTTTGATGGTTTCATCTTCTTCCTTATATGAGACTATATGAAAGTAAATGCTGTATATGCTCACTTACTGTTTGTCGTAGATAATGATTGTCAGTTGGGTTTTATATAACAACCATTTACTATTTGACATTTATTAACCTGTCGTTTTTCTGTGTCCTTTAGGCAGAGTCAGATCTCTCTTAATGCAACAGGCGCAGGTAAATCCACACAGAAAACTGAAGCTAATGATGCTGCTGCCGCAACAAAGACCAAATCTGCAGAAGCTTCCCGACTTACCGAAGCAGACAAGGCCAACACTGGCAGAGTATGAGCCAATCATCTCTTTATGTCAAGACATATTGTTTGTCTGTTTCTGATAACAGCTAATAGTTTGTCTTAAGATCATCAAATCATTCGAGTCACGTAAATTTAAATGTTTCAAGTTGATGTTGATGTTTACCAAGTAATATTTTTTATGCAGGTGAAGCTGTCTGTGTTTTGGGAATACATGAAAGCGATTGGCTTGCCCCTATCCATCTTCAGTATCTTTCTGTTCTTCTGTCATCATCTGTCCTCTCTGGGCTCAAACTACTGGCTCAGTCTTTGGACAGATGACCCCGTTGTCAACAACACACAGCCCAAAAGAGAGATGCGATTAGGGGTGTATGGAGCTCTGGGAATTTCACAAGGTGATTTCACTCGGTCGGTTGTGTGTGGGTGTCATTGCATAAATTAGCATTATAAATTCCTGAACATCGTTAATGATTTGACTATTGCTACTGAAAGTCAGTTGCATTATACAGCTTTCTCAACAGTTTTACCAAAATAAATGTGTAAGATAATAATCCACACACCATAGGCATTTTGTATCAAGTCCCTAAAGGGATAGTTCACCCAACAATCTATATTCTGATTAAGATTGAATTTCAGAATTGGAAAAATTTAAGCGTGAGTAAATAATGACTTAATCTTACAAAAAATTACATGATTTTAATTAACCTTTTTACTATTGATGCAGTGTATTTTTTCTTTTGTTGAAATGACAATTAGCAACATAGCAATAGTTTAAATGTTGATAATTATAGTTTTTGTTAATCTTGTTACTATCATTAAAACTTTTAGATTTTAGATTTAAAGGGCACCTATGGTGAAAAATCTACTTTTCAAGCTGTTTAGACAGAAATGTGTGGACTAGCCTTAAAGGGCCAGTACAAAAAAACAGCAAAACCTTTTTTTCCAGCTATAATATAGACACTTCAAACAGCTATAATAAATAATCTGATGGGTGTTTTGAGCTGAAACTTTAAAGACACATTCTGGGGACACAAAAGACTTATATTAAGTATGAAAAAAGGGGTAACCTATGTGCCCTTTAAATTTTTTGTCAGCCAGATGTTTTTGATGGAGACAATTTAGTGTAATCACTAAATCACTTATGTATACATAAAAAATATATGTATAAGTACAAGTCAGAATAAGTTTGTTGTTTTATTTGTAAATAAATATGCAAGTTACAATGAATGAAACATTTTTGCCTTTATTTTGCCATTTTATTTTCACAAATGTTATTTGAAACATTAAAGGAGACCCTTCACTTTACTTTCATTTAATGAATGAAAAATTATTTATTTATTTTGTCCCATGTATATTGTATGCATCTTTACTTTTTTTAAATTGGTTAAAAAAAACAGCTTTTTAAACTTTCATTTGTTTTTCTCTGACAGGCATTGCTGTGTTCTGCTATTCTGTGTCAGTGTCTGTCGGTGGGATCTTAGCCTCCCGCTACCTGCACCAGACAATGCTCTATAACGTCCTGAGATCACCCATGTCTTTCTTTGAACGCACACCCAGCGGTAACTTGGTCAATCGCTTTGCCAAAGAGACGGACACGATCGACTCTGTCATCCCTAGCATCATTAAAATGTTCATGGGCTCTATGTTCAATGTTTTGGGCTCATGTGCTGTCATCCTCATTGCCACTCCATTGGTAGCCATCATCATTCCCCCACTGGGCCTGCTGTACTTCTTTGTACAGGTCAGTCAGTTATTTTAACTCACCATTGCTCTTGCAACTCAAACACAGTGTTATTACAGTATGACCTTTAGTATTTCATTCTATGTTTAGTAATTTCCTCGCTTTCTGTTTGATTCTTCGTCTCTAGCGTTTCTATGTGGCATCCTCTCGTCAAATGAAGCGACTGGAGTCTGTGAGCCGCTCTCCAGTCTACACACACTTCAATGAGACGCTGCTGGGCACCAGTGTGATCAGAGCGTTTGGAGAGCAGCAGCGCTTCATCAAGGAGAGTGATGGCAGAGTGGACCACAACCAGAAAGCCTATTTCCCCAGCATTGTAGCAAACCGGTGAGAATTCATAGAACTTTGCTATTTATTTTGGCTTATACATGTTTTATTTAGCTGGGTGTTGCAATGGGTATCGCTGTCGCCTTACAGCAAGAAGGTCGCCAGTTCGAGCCTCGGATGGGTCAGTTGGCATTTCTGTGTGGAGTTTACATGTTCTTCCCGTGTAAACTCCGGTTTCCTCCACTGTCCAAAGACATATGCTATAGGTGAATTGGGTTAGCTAAATTGTCTGTAGTGTATGTATGTGAATGAGAGTGTATGGGTGTTTCCCAGTGATGGGTTGCAGATGGAAGAGAATCCACTGCGTTAAAACATTCCACTGTGGTGACCCCTGATTAATAAAGGGACTAAGCTGAAAAGAAAATGAATGAATGAATGTTCTGTTTAGTTTATATGTATTGGAGTTCCAAACTTTATGGGTTTCTTTTTTTTTTTGTTGAACACAAAAGAAGAGGTTTTGAAGAATGTTGGAAACCAGCAGCCCTTTTTTCTTCCTACTGTGGAAGAAAAAAAAAAACTATTGATTTGCCCTTAGTCTCCTGATTGTTAGTTTACCCAAAAATCAAAAATGAAAATGATGTTAATAATTACTCACCCTTGTCAGTTCCCAATCCCCTATGACCTTCAATTTATCTTCAGAACACAACTTAAGGTATTTTTAATGAAATCAGACAGTTCAGAGACATTCAAAGTCAAGAAAAGAAACCAAAAACACTGTAAAAACTTTCCATGTGACTTCAGTGGATCAGTTGTAATCATATGAAGCATTTGCATTCCATATATTAACGTATTTCAAACTGTAAAAACTACTTTGTTTTTCTGCGTGTTGTCTTTTCTTAATGTATTTCATCTTATCAATATATCTTGATTTGGGTTTTGAAACTGAAGGAAGGCTTTTTAGATTGGATTGACATGAGGGTGAGTAAATTTTCATTTTTGACTGAACTGTCCCTTTAACACAGGGTAAAAACAGGACCTTAGTGTGTTGTTGTGTTATTTGTAGGGCCAGACAGAATCTGCAGACATTTTTTTGCTATTTCTGGGCAGAATTTTGTAAAAAGTTTAATACCTTTTTAACTTTTCTTTATTGTTTACAATGCAAATCCATTTAGATCCACTTATTTGGAAAACAAACAAGTCTCACATATAATATATCTGCTAATAAACTGAAAATATTACTTTACAAACTGTATTGTAAATAAATCAAATAAACATTTTCATATTAGTCAATAATATTTCTGAAATTAATTTAAAAACTGAATTAATATAAATTTACACTAGTAAATAAATAGACTCAATGATGGGCTAAAAACTGTGGATTTGTGCGGTGCAGATTCCGTGTGGGCCTAGCTATTTGTAAAGTTTTGTGTGACTCTTGTGTCTTGCAGATGGCTGGCGGTGAGGTTGGAGTTTGTGGGGAACTGTATTGTGACGTTTGCAGCACTTTTTGCAGTGATGGCCAGGAACAATCTGAGTCCGGGTATTATGGGACTGTCCATCTCTTATGCGCTGCAGGTCAGTCTGATAAATGAGATGTTGAGATACAGACTAGATGTCCAAACAAATTCTTACCCCTCCCTCTCCTGTTTGATCCAGGTCACAGCATCTCTGAACTGGCTGGTGCGGATGTCCTCTGAGCTGGAGACTAACATAGTGGCGGTGGAGAGGGTGAAGGAGTATGGAGACACAGAGAAAGAGGTCAGTGCATCAGCAGGCAGATTGTGTGTGTGTTCATTCTGTACTTCAGCAGAGTCCAATCTGTGATTAGCCCTGTTTCCTGCTTTATCTCACACCGTACTAGAGAGGCAGTTAGCATACAGGGAGTAGAGAGGAGATCTTTATACAGTAGTTCTCAGAAAGAATTTGGCTCATTTAATCTTGGCACCATGGACTTTTTCTTTAACTTGGGATACAATTTAGATAAATGGTTAAATGCAAAGTGCGTATCTAAGATTCTGCTGCTGGCCTGTTTTTTTTTTTTTTTTAAATAAACATTTGGTAACTACTGCTGGGGGTTATTTATAAAATAACTCAAGGTTTTTTTTCCATTTCTAAAAGGTAGTTTTCTTTTCTAATTCACTTTAAGCGCCCGTTCAGTGTGACTTTACTTGGAATAAAGTGAAGTAAAATATTCCATATCCTATACATACAGTAAAATCGAAAAGAAATTGGCTTGAAGAAATGTATCATTGTTTACACAAAATATTATGTTGCACATTTTTTTGGCATCAAATCATTGTATTGGAATGATTTTTGAAGAATCACATGGCCCCTGACGACATCAGGAATTATGCTGAAAATACAGTTTGGCTTTGCTGAAATAAATGTAAAAAAAAAGATTCAAATATAAATGAGTTATTTAGAATTGTAATATTATTTATAATGTAACAATTATATCATAATATTTCAGGTTTTTTATTTAAGTTAATTCACCCTCGAAAATACAATTTTCTTAAAATATCTTAAAATATTACAATTTTAATACACTATAATTATAATACTTTAAATAATAAAACGATAATAAAAATTTCTATGAACTTGTATAGTTTAATTAGTGCAATTAGCAGACTAAACTAGTGTTGGATATTCTGCTACAGTGTGGCATACTGTATTTTTATGTCCGCCTTCCAACAGTATTGTAAGTTAACTTCATTTACTTCCTAATAGATTGTTGCGATTTGTTTGTTTTTGCTCAATTGATGTCTCTTTTCACAGGCTGAATGGAAATTGGAGAACTCAAATTTGCCTTCTGGTTGGCCAACCGCTGGTCACATTGAAATCCACAAATTTGGCTTGAGATACAGAGAGGACTTAGAGCTGGCGATCTGTGATATCTCAGTTAACATTGCAGGGGGAGAAAAGGTCTGTCTCTTTGTGATTTGACTTTAGTATTGCTCATTTCAGTCTAAACCTGCATAACTATTCATTATCACACATGGTCAATCGTATTTGTGTTTTTCTTAGGTTGGAATTGTGGGTAGGACAGGAGCAGGAAAGTCCTCTCTGACGTTAGGGCTGTTCCGCATCATTGAGGCAGCGCAGGGGGAGATCCGAATCGATGGGGTGAACATTGCTGAACTGGGCCTGCATGAGCTGCGATCCAGAATCACAATCATCCCGCAGGTGTTGCAACTTTTTTAATTTGCTTGACACTCATTTATACTAACAGTTAAAATACTTAAAAATGAGAATCTGCTTTTAATTCACTAAGATTCACTAAAGGCATCTAAGATATAGTTGACTTTTCTTCAGTAGAACAATAATGATTTTTAGCTGAAACCTTTCTGATTCATTAAAAAAAGTCAATCTTAAATGATTATTTTTACTTGCTCTGTTTTAGGATCCAGTTCTGTTCTCAGGTTCATTGCGTATGAATCTGGACCCCTTTGATGGCTACACTGATGAGGAGGTTTGGAGATCTCTAGAACTTGCACATCTCAAGACCTTTGTGTCTGGCCTGCCCGACAAACTCAACCATGAGTGTTCAGAGGGTGGAGAGAATCTCAGGTACAAACTCTAGATTTCTCACTAATTTTCAGCTCGAGTTGTTTTTTTCATAATTTGACTAACACCTGACCTCTCTGAATACTCTGGCCTTCAGTTTGGGTCAGCGGCAGCTGGTTTGCCTGGCTCGAGCTCTTCTCAGAAAGACCAAGATTCTGGTTTTGGATGAAGCCACTGCAGCAGTGGATCTAGAGACAGACAATCTGATACAGTCCACCATCCGAACTCAGTTTGAGGACTGCACAGTTCTGACCATTGCACACCGCCTCAACACCATCATGGACTACACAAGGTAAGCTGTGTGCTTCATGATTATTGAATCTTTTTATAATAAATATTGTTTATATTGAATGCTACTTATCATTTTTCAGTGTTTTATACATTTGCTTTAAACTAATATTTTACATTTTCTGTTCTCAAATGTGTGTTGATGTGTAGTGAGGGGAAAGTCAAATGTGTTCACAATGTACAGATCACAACCCACGGTTCAGAACACACATGGCCCGCAGATTAATAATTTTTTTAAATGGTAGATTAATCCTAAATTTGTAATGTTCACAGAGAGATCACCTCTGGTGGCATTTAGATCACATGTATGAAAGCATTTAGGCTTTCTTGTAAAATATAATGATGACCGAAGAAGTTGTGATAGGTTATTCGAGATGTGGTGGGTTTCTTAAAGGGGTTTTCTGTCACTACTTGTTTAGCCTGCATCAGTGCATTATCATTAAAAGATCAGGATCTCAACATTACCCAATTGATGGTGATTTGCATATGTTTATTAATCCTTCGATTCGCTGCATTCAAATTTGTGTTTGAAAAACGCAAAAATCAAGAAAGAGATTCAGTCTTTAGTCTTTTGAGTTAGTTATGAAGTTACAAACAGTTAAATAACACAGAAGTACTGGAATAACAGTATATAGTTTAGATAAAACCCACTAATGTTTATGGTAAAGATTAAAGTCATTGTCATATTCATTTAACGGCGCTCAATCATCTAACAATGAAACATGAAGTTTTATCAGTGAATAACTGAATCATTTATTGAAAAGGAGACTAAAAATAAATATGGGTTGTACAAATTATAATATTAGATTTCTACATTTAGCGTCATCATCATTAGTAGTAGTAATAGTGATTTTTTTTCACAGTACTGAATATATTATTATTTATTTTTATTCAGCTGATTATTTCTCCATTTCATTTTAAATAAAATTACAGGTTCTGAGTTCTGTTTGTTAAAACTAAACATGTCTTACAGTACTGTTTTTGTAGTAAATGGAAAGCAAATTACATTTGTCTCCTCCCCTTTTTGGCTGATCCGAAAAATGATCTGTTCCGTGACTTAAAAAACCCATTACAGTGTTTTCTCTAGGATTTTTTCCAGCTGTGGCGGCAGGCCTTTTTTTGTACACAGATCTACCAACTACCTGTGGCGTTATTTCAATGACAAATGTCATGAGCGCAGTATTAGAAGTCGAGATTGCATTTATGTAATAGCCTACGAGCATGCGGATCTCTTTGCTTGCGCGCCGATTTCCTCTTCTCGTGCACAAAACTTCTGGCACGCCCCCTCAAATATAGGCCGCTTCAGGAGCACGCAGATCTTCTTGTAAACGCTGCTGAAGTGCGATTTAGTGCGTTTATGTCTCCAGCATTTATTAGATTTGCTAGGAATATTTATGAATGTCTCTAATAGACCTACAGAGCGATATTAATGCGTTCTGAAGTAAAGTGAAATGGCTATACGTCGTGTTTGCTGGCCTCACGCATCATGCACCAGTCAGTCAGTCAGTACGTAACCTTAAAGGGTTAAACATATGACGCACAGCACACCTACGGTTACAGAAAAGTTTGGTCTGTTATAATTCACTTGCCTTTAAATACGTTTTGGTGCGATTATCACCCGCTATTAAAAAAATAAAATGTTTTGAATGAGAAGCTGTAATGTAGCCGTGGCGGGATGAATTTTGGCGTGGCGCTCGCCATGGAAGAATGAATGTAGCGGAAACCATGCATTATGTGGTCCGAGCTGTGAGATTTGTGATCCGTTACAACAGTAGTTCATAAAAGCTACTAGTAGCCATTTTTACATAATTTTTAAAATGTAATTATAAAAGGTGACTTCACCATTTCCTTTTACTCTCTCAACAATGCAATTTTGACTGCATCAAATGATTTTTTTTTTATTTTCACTTTGTTGTGTCCAATGTGGAAAACTTTTGGTGTTATAGTCAGGTGTGGTTTATTTTCTGAAAAACACAGCATGTAAATTAAAACACTAAATATTTCCTCTTCTTATTTTTTTTCTCTCGGAAGGGTGCTGGTTCTTGATAAAGGCCAGATGGCAGAATTCGATTCTCCGTCCAATTTAATTGCCAAGAAGGGAATTTTCTACAAGATGGCCAAAGACTCAGGTCTGGTCTGATAAGTAGATGGGCTGAAGAGCCTGTTCATAATAGACTTTCAGTAAGTAAAGCGCATGGAGAGCAGAACTGGTGAGAAATGGACTCTGAAGGTTCCTCTTCCATGGGCCTGGAGCTCAAACACCCACACAGACGCACACACCGCGTGTATGACACCACTCCATTTTGCCACTCCTCAGCTAATGTTTCTGTTATCAATCATATCAAAGGTGTTGCTGCAAATGCTGCTTTAAAGGTTGTTTGATGCCAACTTTTGGGATGTTTGATACCAATTAGATTTCTTCATTGCTGTTTCGTTTGATTTTTTCATTACTTGTCATCAAGTTTCAATAGCAAGACTTCTTTTTATATTTTACTACTAAGCCATTGTTTCCTGCTTGTGATGAAAATATTTATTTACAAAATTATTTGACTAGAACAAGTAAAGAACAAAGTTTCTCTGTGCAGTGAGCAGATGTTTACTGACTAAACAGCTGCTCTAAATCCTTACATAAGCACGAGGGGCTTCATCCCAAGCCAAAGTTCACTTTTAAAGCTATTCTAGAAGAATCTTTAACGTTTGTTTGAGTATCTTTAAAAGGCCAATTTGATTAAAAAACAAAACAAAAGTTTCATCTTCAGAAGCCATTGTTTTCCCTTATTTAGTTTTTATTTATTAGTTTGAGAAAATCTGTTACAATATATCATTGATTTCTTTTGTTTTATCATATAACATATTTATTACTGGGTATATCCACTGATGGCCTCCTCTTACCAAAATCCTGCAGTGAAAACAGAATGCTACATTTGCCTTCTGCTTTCATTGGTGAATGTATTTAGATGATGTATTTGATTTATGATCTGTTTACTGTTACTTTATTTTTCAGTGATCATTTCACCAAAAAAAGAAAGCTATAAATGCACTTATTCTTTGTTCTGTATAATAAGGTCATGGTAGGGTTTACTTAGTAAGAGTGATATTGTTTTCGAAAGTAGTTGGAATTATCATTTAACCTTGACTTAACCAGTCAAATACCCAAATTGTAGTAGCTTTTAAGGACAGGTTGTTGTGTTGATGCTGTACTTGCTGAGCTGTGTGCTGTATACCATATATCTGTTGAATGTATGCTTGAGTGCATCACATTGCTTCATTCATCGGCACCTCCACTCTAGGTTATTTAAGCCTTTTGAGTTTTTTTTAAGGCCAATTAGTTTTTTTTAAAACTGACAAAGACAAACTTTAAATGATAAATAAAAGATATATATCTGATTTGTTACATATTAATATGATTTGTATGTAAGCAGCAATTTATTATTTGATATTTGTATACATGCACTAGTTTTAAGTGTGCTTAGTTTCATAAATAAGCAAAATATGTAAAGGGGAAATAAAATATTTTTTTTGTAAAGTTTTATCTCATCCTTTTATTTATTGTTTCACATTTTGAGAGCTTGATTTATTTTCTCAAAGATCAAAACAAAGAAAACAATGATTTTATTATCAACACCAAAAACAATTATTTAATAAAACTGTTCAGAGAATAAAAAAAGCATTTTCAAGTCTGACAGTCACACATGATGTGTGCTTAGAAATATAAATATATAAAAATACAGTTATTGTACAGTATAAAATACATAAATACTGATTTAAAGTGTTAGATTATGAAAAAAATACTAGTATTAATACACAGAGTTACAGACAAATTCAAGGAAAAAGTGTTGCATTAATTTGTAATCGACGTTTCTCACATCGTAAGTAGCTTAATAAAAATGCATCTTTCACCTGTAGGGGAATTTAGCTTTCAATGTGCTTCTACATGAAATTAATCAGCATGTGAAGTTATAAACATGTAAAAACCTAGAAAGGTTCAAGTAGAATTGTGACTTGATCTATAGCGGTGTCTTATCTAGATCCTGTCTCAGGATCTATAAGAATAAACTACATATTTACAGAAAACTTCACTTTGACATAAATTAGAGCTGATAAATAATGACCACCACAAACGTCTGACCATCTGAAGACCTCTACGGTAAGTTACTCAGAGTCACTCAAGTCTTCATATTATGAGATGAGATTATTGACATAAGTCTTTCTGTTCCTTTAGCAAAGGGGTTTCCAACTCTGTCCTTGAGGGCCAGTGTCCGGCAAAGTTTAGTTCCAACCCGATCAGACACACCTGGGCTAGCTAATCAAGCTCTTACTAAGATTTCTAGAATCATCTGTGTAGGTGTGCTAAGACAAAGTGGAGCTAAAATATGCAGGACACAGACCCTCCAGGACAGAGTTTGGGCACCCCTGCTTTAGCACCTCAGACATCAGTGAAAGTATCAGCAGGCAAATGCTAAAGCACACTACTTCTATTACTAGAGAAAATGTGGACACATGCTATTGCATCCAAAACCTCTTCATCCTGAGCTTTGTACTTCTTTTGAGAAGCCGTTTAAAGATGCCCTTTAGATATTGGTTGTTCGACACCAATATTTTCATAGTCACTCCTAAGTGAAGGGATGATTTTGTCACTGGTGGTAAGGGTTTACACCAGCCCAGCCTCTCGACACATTCGATAGAATTGACCATGCTGAGATATCAGATTAGATGGAGAGTCTATCTCTGTGATTTTCCCTCTGTCCATCACAATTACCCTGTTGGGAAAAAGATTGAGTTAGACCACTGTCAGTCACCATAATCATATTCATTTCAGCATTTATATTTGCTCTTTATTATACCTTGTGTAGTCCATGATGGTGTTGAGGCGGTGTGCAATGGTCAGAACTGTGCAGTCCTCAAACTGAGTTCGGATGGTGGACTGTATCAGATTGTCTGTCTCTAGATCCACTGCTGCAGTGGCTTCATCTAAAACCAGAATCTTGGTCTTTCTGAGCAGAGCTCGAGCCAGGCAAACCAGCTGCCGCTGACCCAAACTGAAGGCCAGAGTATTCAGACACGTCATGTGTTAGTCAAATTATGAATAAACAACTCGAGCTGAAAATTAGTGAGAAATCTTGAGTTTGTACCTGAGATTCTCTCCACCCTCTGAACATTCATGGTTGAGTTTGTCAGGCAGGTCAGAAACAAAGGTCTTGAGATGTGCAAGTTCTAGTGCTATCCAAACCTCTTCATCAGTGTAGCAATCAAAGGGGTCCAGATTCATACGCAACGAACCTGAGAACAGCACTGGATCCTGGGGCAAAAGGTGAGATTAAAATCGAATCTTTTCCTAAAGTTTGTCTCATTTGCTATTAACTTCTTTTTTTTTTTTTCATTTTCAGGGGTACCTGTGGGATGATAGTGATACGAGACCTCAGTTCATGTAGTCCAATATCTGCTATGTTTATCCCATCTATAAAGATCTTTCCTTTTGCTGCCTCAAGGATCCGGAAGATTCCTAGAGCCAGAGATGATTTTCCAGCCCCTGTTCTTCCCACAATTCCTACCTGATTGGATTTGATGAATGGCTTAGCATGTATTAAATGACCAAATATGACACAATTTGTTTAGTTGCTCCAAATGTTATATTTACTTTTTCTCTCTCGTTGACACTGAGGGAAATTTCTTTTAAGGCCCAGTCAAGACCCCTGCGGTACTGAAGTCCATATGCCTGGAATCCAATGGATCCTGATCTGGGCCAGTCAGATGGGAGTGGACTGTCCTCGAATGTCCATGGTGCCTGTGACAACCCAAAACAAACTTGGTAACCGCAGGAATGAATATACTTTGGTCACTCATTGTAAAGGAATTTATAGCAAAAACAGAGCATTCAGACCAGCCCTACCTCTTTAGCCGTTTCAGCATATTCTTTCACTCGCTCAACAGACACAATGTTGTTTTCTACATCAGTCCATGACCGCACAATCCAGCTTAGGATCCCGGTTACCTGCAGTGTGAATTGCCTTTAGAATTTCTTGTATGATATGCTGATTTTTCCAAAGCTTTTAAAGACTTTTTGATGAGTTTCCTACCTGGAGAGAGTGAGACACAGCTAACCCCACGATTCCAGGACTTAAAGTTTCCCTTCCCATAACAGAGAGGATAGCTGCAGCAAGGACCAGCAAGTTACCCAGGAACTCTAGATTTACTGCCAGCCACCTATTGAAATAACATTACGAATATTGTAAAATGATGGATTGAAGGGCTAGACACACAACAAAGAATGAATTAGCAATAACTGAATCTGACCTTGTAGCCACAAATCTCGGGAAATAGGACGTTTGATTGAGGTCCACTCGGCAGTTAGCCTGAAGAATGAACCTAGGCTGTTCATCAAAGGCCCGGATCACACTGGCTCCTTGGACTGTCTCATTGAAATGAGTATAGATGGGTGAACGACTCACTGATTCTAGTCTTCGCAACTGGCAGGATGTGGCAACATAAAAACTCTGAAAACAAAGTGGAATTTGTGTCAAATAAATGATAGGTGGTCCTTGTTTTGATATCCTTGTTCTTTGAGTAATCTGTATTAACATACCTGGATAAAGGCGTAAAGAAGTGCCAATGGCAGTATGATCACTCCTGCAAGTGGAGTTGCCATCAGCACGATAATGCAAACCTCCAGAAGTTTGAACACATAGCCCAGCATCATCTTCAGACCATCAGGAATCATGCAATCAATGGAGTCTATCTCTTTTGAGAAACGATTGAGAAGGTTACCACTAGGTGTACTCTCAAAAAATGACATTGGAGAGTGAAGTACATTGTTCAGAAGGTCCAGATGAAGTTGCCGGGATGCAATTATTCCTCCAAGGGATATTGCCACAGTAGTCCCAAAAATTGCAATTCCTGCAATAAATGATCACAGTTAATGTTCAATATACATACTAAGGATTCTAGATGCTTGTTGAGGAACATTAGAGAAATGCAAACCTTGAGCAAAACCAAGAGCTCCATAAACACCAAGCTTCAGGTCAGTGTTAACCTGTGTTCCATTTATAATTGGGTCATCTGCCCACAAACTGAGCCAGTAGTTGTAAGCCAGTGAAGCAGCTTGTTGGAATGCATAGAGGAAGATGATGGGGATTATGAGTGCCAAGCTGATGGTCCTGAAGTACTCCACATACATCTCCAGTTTCACCTATGTGACCCATTATCAAGAAGAATGTGTGATAAACATCACTGTGAATTGTGTATCGCACGTACAGGCTATATTACAGTGTTCAAAACAACATAGCTCAAATGTCTGAAATCAGGGGTTAAAATTAGATCTCTGTGGTGACACGAGTATCTAAAACCCTTGTCACTGACCCATAGCTGAACTTGAAAATTAACCTGCCACCTTTACTTTGGAATTGAGTTGCATGTAAGGGTATATTTTGATGTTTTACTGTTGTTTGATGTTGTACTGCTTACCCGTCCTGTATGGGCTTTGTCAGCCTGGGTGAGTCTGCCAACTTCTTCGCTGTCCATCTCCTGTTCTGTGTCCGATATGGCCTCCATTGTTTGTATACTTGCACTTCCCATGTCTCCACTTCATTAAACAAAGTTGACAGAAAGGTGAATATGTGCTTTTCAGCAAAATGTAGAAGTTGCATTTTCAAAACTTTGTTACTTTTACCTGATGAGTTGCTCTTGAGAGAGGTCAATTGAGAAATCTGTCATGCTTAGGCGAGATACTGATTTTCTGGTCCCTAAAACAATGTGCATCTGCATTTATTTATGTTATTTACCCATATTAACATAAATTGTTACTGTAGTAACTGGAAACTCAATCTCACCTTTGTGGGTGGCACTTCCCTTGCGTTCACTAACAGAAAAAGCCTTAACAAACTCTGCAAAGGCATTCTTTCTGCTCAGAAGCTCAGCATAAGAGCCCATCTCTGTGATTTCTCCATCTGCCATCACCAGGATAAGGTCTGCTTGAGGCAGGAAGCTGAGCCCATGAGTCACCAACACACGAGTCTGTTTTAGCAAGGAGTATAAAGCATGATCAGTCAAGCTATTTACTACACCCTATTACCACCACATTATTAAGTTTGTGACATCTGACTTTACAAGAACTTTCATGGTATCTCTATCTTAACCCCTATTGTTTATTATGGAATTGGTCCACACTTTGCAGCTTCAACTCTTTTGGGAAACCATTCCACAAGGTTTACAAATGTGTTTTTTGAAAAAGTTGAGATTGGGCGAGTATCCCAAACCTTTTTGCAATATAGTGTTTGTAACTTTAAACCTGTAATGTGTCCCTTACGGTAAATTAGCCATAGTTAAATCCACAAAGTTGGGTTAGAATGACAGGAATAGATAATTGCTTAATTGCTATTCAATTACAAAACTGTTACTTAGTTTAGAGAATAGCATTTCATATATTAGTGTTTTCATAAGAGTTTTTTTGTTGTTCATCCTATTAATTTTTTCAATTTTACCTTATTTTTAAGAACTCCGTTAGGCCCAATGACCTTTTCAAAGATGTGTTGACCCACATGTGCATCCACCGCTGACAGGGGATCATCCAACAGATAGATATCAGCCTTCCTGTAGACTGCTCGTGCCAGACTTACTCTCTGTTTTTGACCTCCTGACAGATTTAACCCCTGTAAACATTGTAAAAATATATTTAGTTATAACCCTTGTGAAACTTAGCACATCTCGAGTATAAAAGGTCACATTTAGTAGCTTTTAACTGTATCAAATCACATCTGGTTTGCACAATTCCTAAAAATCTTTCACTATTATGCACCTTCTCTCCAATCTCTGTGGCGTCTCTTGCAGGAAGGATCTCCAAGTCTGGTAGGAGGGCACAGGCTTCCACCACTTTCTGGTACAAGCTGTCTTTCTTCTCACATCCAAACAAAATGTTGTCTTTAAGAGTGGCATTCTGGATCCATGCTTGCTGAGGAACATAAGCCACAGAGCCCTGAAAGAAAGTGTTAGCTAACTGATGTGGAATATGTAATTGATGCCAATATATATTTTACTGATGTTCCTGATAGATTTACCGTGATTGTGATGTGGCCGCTTTTCTTTTCCATTTCACCCAGCATTGCAGACAAGAGAGAGGATTTTCCACTGCCCACATGACCAACCACAGCCACCAGTGAACCTCGCTGAACTTTGACATTAATCCTGAAATGAATTGTTGCCACATCTTATTCTATATGAATGATGGACCTACAGAGATCTTTCAGCAGGAGTTTTAAGTAAGTGATAAATATGTTCATATCTACCTCCTGAGACATGCTGTACTGTCTTTAGACCAGCTGAATGTGCCATTGTTAATAACAACACTTTCAATATCTGAAAAGAGAATAGAATATCTTTTATTGACATTGGAACATGTGGGAAGCCCAACAAAACTTAAGTGCTTAGCATGCTCCACATAATACACACATTACAAATGGCACTTTATACATTTAACACAAATTTTGTGGGGAAATAACAGATATTGCACAAGATATACACATAAATAGTCAGATATTGCATAAGATTTCATGCCATTTTCAAGCCCCCCCTCAGGGGTTTTACACACAGCCTTGTTGTTATCCAGTACTCAGGCTTAAAACTGATGAGGTTTGACCATCTGTGTATGTCCTGACAGAAATTCCTTGCCATAGGCATGTGTTCCTTTGGCATTCCCAGGTCCAACACACTAGAGTTAACACACTATACAAATAAGGAGTCTTGGTATAACAAACTAGCTGTTCAATATGTGTAATAAGTGTGGTATGAAGAATTGTTTCTATCGCGTCGTCTGTAGACCTATTTGCTCTTTATGCTCATTGATGCTGGTCAAAGTTTGGCAGCAAGAATTTTATGTGACCACATACAAGTTTTTCAAACACTTCATGACTACTAGTGCAATTGGTTGGTAGTCCTTTACAGTGGTGATGATTGGTTACTTCAGCAGAAGAACTATGATGGATGGAGGACTTCAGGCAGGATGGGACAGCAGACTGGTAGTGACAACTAGAAAATCTCAGTAAAAACAATAGCCACTCTGATCTGCACAGTCCTTCAGCGCATGTACACGTACCTCATCAGGTTCTGTGGCTTTTCCTGGATTTATGACCCTAAGAGTGTGCCTTACCTCCCTACTTCTCCACTCTGAGGGTGAAGCTGCTGTTTTCTGCTGGATATGGTGTAAGTACCCATGCTGACTTCACCTCAAGATGTTCAATTTCTCTGTCAGTGACTACGTTTACATGGACATCAGTAATCAAATTATTTGCCTTAATCTAATGAAGACAATAATAAGATTATGGTATTTACATGAGTTGCTTTTTGACTGTTCCTTTCATGATCCCGTTTTACATGTTATAGTACATAATTCGATTGACGTCATTGCATCACCACGCTATCCGCATTTTCTCCGGAGTTTCATGCAATTTCAGGCATTTGATTTTTAATTTGTGGACTTTACCTGCAGTTTGGCACTTTCATTAATGAACATTTCATGCACGCCCTCCGTGACAAACAAGATATTGGATGCAACTATGAACTGCTGGAAGTGTTGTTTTAATGGAAGTTCATACCGCAAGCTGAATGGAAGAAAAAAAAAAAACCCTCAGCATTTCACGATGCAGGTGTCTGTGTGTCTGTCTGCACTGACTCGGTAGGTGCAAAGAGTGTCGAACAGCTGTGTGTGTGTACTATTCTGTCGTAAAACATGGCGAAAAGTCCTATTATGACGGTAATAGTTAGATTAAGGTGTTTACATGTCTGTACGGCATTTCAATAATGTGACTAAAATCGGCATACTCCACACGTCTTTTAATTTCATTTTTCTTTAGTTCGATTATGACCTTAATCTGATTAATCATAAATCGCTGTTTACATGGTTAACTCGTAATCAGAGTATTGTCTTAATCACATTAAAATCTAATTATTGGTGTCCATGTAAACGTAGTCAGTGATCACCTTCAGCTGCTTGGAGATTGGGCCAGTAGTTTGGCGAGGTGTTGAACACAATCCCACACCTGCTTTCTGCTGTTACTATTCAGATGTTACTAGATCTTTTTTCTGTACTCTGCCTTGGCCTTCTTGATGCATTATAAGATTAACTCAGACCACACTGTAGAGGCCTCAATTTCCATATTTAATAGCAATGTACCTCCTTTGTCATTCAGGTTTTAGATTAAGAAAGACCCAGATTTGTGTCTCCACCATGACACAGTCCACACAAATTTTTATATAGCACAGTGTCAGTAAACACCTCTAGTTCCTGGTATTTAGAAATCTCCCAATGAGTTCTGCTAAAACACTTCTGCAGCTGCCAATAGGCTCCGTCTGGCCAGATTTTAACAGTTTTGATGCCGGCAGGAACATTTTCCCTCAGTGTGATGTCTGCAGGGATTAAGAGCAGGGACAAATGGTCCGACTGGTCCAGCTGTGGTAGTGGTTTAGCTCTGTAGCTCAGCTTTAAGTTTGAGTAAACCTTGTCCCGTGTGTTAGTTCCTCTTGTTGCACATTTCAGATGTTGGTGGAATTTAGGGAGCATTGCTTTCAAACCCACATGATCCTCCCAGGTTATTCAAATCTTGTTTCACAATATAAACAGCTGCTTCTTCAGATCCATTCCTGTGGATTTAGTCTTTAGTCTAGGATAGATTTTCCAACTTTTCCATTGTGTTGCAAGTGTGGAAACCACATTCTCAATTCTGACTTCTGCTTCTGATGCAGGAACAAGTAGAGTTTCTTCAGAGCAGGCCTAGATAAAGGCTGGCTTCTTGGATAAACAATTCTTGCCTAGTCAGTGGGTTTGGTGTCATTTCTCTCACTTCTTCTACAAGGACATTTTTACCAACCCTTAAATTTCTTTCTCTTTGAGAAGTTGATTAAGGTCATTGGATATAGTGTCCGACGCCTAGGGCTTTATTATCTACTCATTCCCACATGGACTACGAATTCACTGGTATCATTCAAATGACAACTAAAAACCCATTTTTTTCCCAACATCACCTGAGAGGTTCAAAGCAAACACTCCATCTTCTCTCTCCCACCTCACCACACAACAATCCCAAATTATTATTGATTCTGAGTGTGCCTCACACAGGTAAGTGGGCTTGACAAACCACCTATAGAAACATTCTTCTTCTTCTTCTTGTTTTTCTTGTTTTTGTTCTTCTTGTTCTCCTTCTCACTTTCTTTCAAAAAAAAAAACAAAAAACACCCTTCTCCTTACTCTAGCACTTATGTCTAAGCACTGACAGTTGTTATGTATAACTATCCTTTCTTGTGTGTATTGCCTCCTCAAATGTAAATGCTCTCCTTCATTTGGTTTGGGAGAATGACAACATTTCCATCCAACATTCCCACCTTGACCTGACTGGATCCATGGTTTGAAGAATTCGCCAGCCTTTAAAATTGCTTCAACTCGTTTTGTCCTTGCTTCAACAAGCTTCATGAACTCGTCCTGTAGTTCACCTTTAATCATGTGTTTCGCTTCCCTGCTGAAGAAGTTGCTTACTTGCTACATGCTGAATGCAGTTTTAGCCAAATGCCTCTCTTGTTTCAGTTGCTTCAGTAGCTTCACTTTTCCCAATAGCTTCCTTTGTCATTATAAGATGATTTCAGGTGTTTCACTCTCTGCAGAGACTTGGGTTTTTAATCCTTCTGTCTTCAGCCACACTGATTATCAACTGAGTTTTTATTTTTAACTCTCCCAAACAAAGGGCTATCAAAGTCTGAAGGACGTCATGAAGCCATGACAAAAGTAAATGAGGCAACAGGGTGACATTTTTGGTTAATGCTTTTGCATAAACTTCAACCACAGGTTATTACGAGCCTGAGTTTGTTATTAAGAATAATCAAATGGTGAAGAAAAGAGAAAGACAGACTCTCGAACTTTATTACAAAAAATAGATGCATTTCTAATAAACCAATTAAAAAAAAGACTTTTAACAGACAAAAATGTGGAAAAAAGTTATATAAATATGTAATTACAGCTCCAAAGCTGAAAATCCCCTTCCACTAACCGCTGCATGAAGTCATAAAGCACATTTTAGCCTCTACCAAAACCCACCTCATAGCCACAAAATTTCCTTATAGTGTTTATGAAATTACAGTGTTTAAATTAATGTTTCAAAAGTCTTACACAAATGAGCTTGTCTCACAGAAATATTTTTCAAGGTGGGTGTTTCTGGCAAATCAGTAACTTATTTATTTTTTTATTTTTTTTTGGATGATGGTTTTGGTTACGCCTTCCTACTTTAGGACAAAACTCTTTATTGTTCAACATTTAAAAATGTTTCTCATCACAAATCAAGTGTTTTATATCATAAAACAAAGTATGAAAAGCGGATTCACTCACCGGGATTGTATGGAACTCTCTCCACGCTATCAAGTTTCAGCTCATCTTGACAGAGAAACTTCCCGAGTCGTTTAAGAGAAACCACAGCCTTAGAAATGGAAAGAAAAAAGATGTCTTCTAAATATTCTTGAAAGTGCTCTAACATTATAATACATATAGTGCATATACTGGTGCTCACCTGCATGGTAGTACTCATTGCAAATGGCAGTTGACTGAGTGGAGCTTTAAGTATGTTAATAAGAGCCATGGACACAAAGATTTTCTGCGCATCCAGAACATGCTTATCATCAATTAGCACATAGACCCCAAACATGGCAAATGCAATCTGGAGGCAATATAGAGTATGTCATAAAATTATATAGATGTTAGGATTATTTGAATATTTGCTGATGTCCATATGAAATATACCAAAAAAGTGGATGAGTTGAAGGAGGCAATGGAAATGGAGTAAAGTATCTGGGACTTCTTCAGAGCATTCAGCTCTTTTTCCCTGTATCCGAGCACTCTCTCTCTGAAGGCATTCTCCCACGCGTAAAACTTCAGGATTTTTATGCCACTCAAAATCTCATTCATCAGCTTAATGCGTCCATCCATGTACCTCATCTGGACCTCCTGAAAGCAGTAAATGCATGTGAATTCAGAGTCATGCAATCAAGATTGTTTGAGAGAAAAGAAAGAAACCCATATTTCCATTTTTTTTTAATTACAAATTTCCAAAGTTTTCAAATTCTTTGAATGTTTGAGACTAAGCAAATAAAGACATTCAGTTTTACAGTATGTCATTTGTAGTTAATATGTAATATGTAAATTAATATGAAATCCTGTAATTTTTTACCACATTCGAAACATCACAACATTAAAGGACAGAACTGCATGGACTGTTTACATGCTTGTGTTTTAAATGATCTGTAGAGATGAAGCAGATTGATGATACTATGTACCGATATGACCTCACTTGACACAGCATGAATATAATAAATAGGAATAATAATTATATTAAAGGAACAATATGGACAATACCTGGAGCTTGCTTCTCATTTTGGCAATGAACCCATTTAAAGGAAAGATGAGAATCACAATGGCAATACCAGCCAATGCGGATGGGCCAAGGTGCTGTACAGGGGTGAGACGAATGAAAAGTAAAAAGAATAAATTTAAAAACAGATCAATTAATGACTATAAAATGAATTTCATTTCAATACATTTAATTTCATTTTCATGGCAAAATTGTACCTTTAGGTGTACAACAGGTACAGGTGTACAACTGGGAATGTATTTTGTTGCTCAGTGAAATGTCTTTAGACAGGCCTCTTAAAAAAACCCAGTGACAAGCTGCTGTACCCTTAATGCCATGGTATACTCTTTATAATTTTTGTATTTTTAACTCATTGTCATGTTGAAGAAACCAGTTTTCGATTTTTCTAACTCTGTCAGAACTGTTACTTGCTGAATTTCTTTGTACCTTAGATTTTTTTAAACCTTAGAGACCTTGTAATGCATGAAAATCAGCAGTTTCTAAAATACTCAGACCAACTCGTCTGCCACCAAAATTCATAACATCTTCAAAGTCACTCACTTTCTCTCCATTCTTACGCTCTGTTTGACCTTCAGCAGATCGTCTTGACCACATTTACATGCTTTAAATGTGGACATGTACATGAGTTTCTGTCATGTAATTGGCTGATTAGATACGAATGGGTGTACCTATTAAATTGAATTTGCAGATGAGTACATGTCCTATAACTTTTTGTGTTTGCATACATCAAATGGACTATACTTTTTTAAAGATTTGTTTTTGGAATAGGACAGTAGTTGGACAAGAATGAGGTTGGAGAGAAATATGAGAATAGGATGGGGAAAGGTCCATGAGCTAGGATTTTTAAACACAAAGGACAGTTGTGCAACATGTCGGAGCGCTTCCTCCAAGGCTATCGCACTGACTAAATGGAATATACTTTAAAAAGCTTTTGTACACTTTTAAGTAAATTCACTATACTTTAGGAAAGTATAACATTACAACATAACATGAATAACAATAAACAAGAACTTTTTTATCTCTATAGAAGCATCTGTTCTTACCTGCCAGAGGAAGAAAAGACACAAGGCGATTTCAATGGGAGCCAGCCACACTGCATTGAAGTACACTACAAAATCCATGAGCTTCTGGGTATCAGCTGAAACCAAGTTCACTATCTCTCCGACTGTACATGTCCTGCGGGCTGCACTGTTGATGACCAGAGACTGTGGACAACCAGAGTAAATGTAAGACCCATTAAATGCCTCTTTGCATTTGCTAGTAAACACACAAAGATTTACCTTCCTGTACACCAGGCCCATAACTGCAGTTTTTACTCTCATGCCAACTGCGAAACAGGTATACATGTACTGATGGTTAAATAGGGACTGCAGGCAAGACAACAGGAACAGTGAAAAGGCGAAGAGGTAACCCTTCCACAAGGGGGCATCTTCATCCCTCACATAGCCAAGCAGTAGACTGAAGAACAAGAGCAAATATTATTATGATTTAATGGGACCCAAATATTAGCATGCCATTTTTATATATACAGTATTGTGCAAAGGTTTTAGACCACCATTACATTTGTTGTTTTAGTAATAGTATCATAATATATAATTATTTATCATTTTCTTTATTAAAATACAACCAGAAAATACAGATTTTGTTTTGTTTAAGACTAGTTGTTTTTAGTTCATTTTTGGTCTAATTGGAGATATATGGAAAAATCAGTGCTTGCAGCCTTTCGTGAAATATAGTGAAGGCTCTGGCCTGGTTTGGGTCTGCATTTATGCCAGTAGAGTTGCCAATATTGTCTGAATTGATGGGATTGTGAAAACTGAAAACTACAGAAAGGTTTTATTTCCTTCTAGAAAGCATAATTGGTATTAGCTTTATATTTCAGCATGTTAATGATCCCAAACACACTTCTAATGCAGCTAAATCATATTTTGAGAAAAAAGCAGCTAATTAAATACAGTTCATTATGAAATAGGCTCTGTATATTTTACACCTGAATATTTTGGAGGTAGTACGGGATCATTTGGACAAATAAGGATTTGCCAGCTTAAATCTAAAGAAGAACTCTGTACTGAAGTACTGAAAAAGTCCTAATATTACATATCACATTTTGTCAAAAAACTTTCTACACTTTCTACAGTCGAGAGCAATGTGGTAAGTAAAGGTGACTGTTAATTGGCAGGTATGTACAATTTTAGGATAATGCAAATTAAGATAGTTTGTTGATGGTTATTTATTGAATTTCAAGTCAAGTCAAGTCAACTTTATTGTCAATCAAACCATGCAACAGTACATTACACAGCAGACTGAAATTGCGTTTCTCCCATACTCCAATGTGCAATTTTAAAAACAAAACATGACACACACTAGACATAAACTAAACATTTAACTAATATAGTACAAGATAAATTGAATAAATAGAATTTATTTGTGTGAATGGTGAAAATATCGTTTAAACTCTTCTCAAAACAGTTCAAGCTGTGCCAAGGGAGGTCAATAATTGTTTTCTAAAAATTAGCCTTTTTTCAGTCTCCTGTGTATGGGTTCAGTATTTTTATGTTTATGAGAATTAATTAGTTCTTTTCATTCCATTTAAAGTGACATAATTGAACGTAAACATAGCAAGCAGATAATATGCAGCTCATTTTATATGAACATTTTCAGACAGCACTGAACTTCATATGGATATCTATAGAGTACTGTGCCAAAGCCTTAGACTACCAAAGCAAGTGGCAGCCTAAGGCTTACAATATGCACATTACTGTATTTTTCAAGATGTATATGTGTATATTTAATCTTTGTCTGACTTACAATACAGCAAACGCAAGCCAAACCTAAAGAAACTGGGATGTGCACATAATTGATGACCCCCTTCTTGGACCAAGTACAGCTAAACCTAATTTATATTATTGCCAGGTACATACATCAAAGTTTTTCAGGGTGCACAGTTATTATAAAGGGGTGTTGTGGTGTTAGTGAGGCCACGGTTCCTGTGGTTCTGGAGCAGTCAATCCACCACACTGCTCTTGGCTTGTTAAATGCCAGACATAGTGGCTTGTTATGATGATCTACTTGCAGTTTCTTTGCCTTTTCTGAGCTATAGCTCAGCCACAAACAACGTGATGCTGTGTGGAGTGAATGGCACGTAATTAACAGTATGTGGCTGTACCAAAGTAGAATGTGCTGTTATTCCTGTCTGTGATGGGGATTCACACTCAATGCTGAGAAAGGCCAACAAGTTCATAGACATAGTTATGGTTCCCCCAGTGTTTTTGTTGCACAACACTGCAATTACCTGATAAAGGTCTTGCGCTACATTTGCACAGTGGCATGTTTTTCCCTTATCAAATATAATTTAATATGTGCTGCCTCCCATATACTGTAGATTAGCATAATCATGAATTATTGTTCATCATAGACACCTTTTTGTTTAAAATAATTTGTATTTGTTTAGTTAATTTTTTTGTGGACACAAATAAATACTTTTATCCAGCAAGAATCCATTAAAATTGACATATTTGTTTTATTCATTTCCTAAATTAATAAACATAAACAAATATTTTTAAAGCAGCATATCATCATATCAAATCACAAAAAAAATTTATTATAAAAAGCAGAAATCTGGTATTTTCACGTGTAATAGTTAAAACACAGTATTACACTGTTTTGAATGAAGAAATGCAGCCTTGGTTAGCATAAAAGAACATTCTTTTAGTTTTCACTGCTTCTCTCACCTTAGGACTTGTGGGATGGAGAACATAAAAGCATCTTGAATGACAAGACAGAGAGTCCCAGTCAGAAAGTAAGGGCCGAAATTTTTGGCCAGTGTCCGGAGCAAAACGAAGCCTGCGCACTGTTCCTTGTGGAGTTTTCTGAGCAGCTGCTTCTGCTCACTCAGCTTATAACCACGTGCTTCTGTTCCATTCAGAGAGCTCTCTCTCCTGTGGAGGAATGATCAGACACACTGAATCAATAAAAGAATCATTGCCAAACATGACTAGGCAGCAACATTTTAATCAGTGCAATAGTTATACAACCCCAAATCAGAAATCAGGTTGGGACAGTATGGAAAACGCAAATAAAAAAAGAAAGTAGTGGTTTCCAAATTTGCCAAATTTACTTTGACTTGTATTTCACTGCAGACAGTATGAACACAAAATATTTCATGTTTTGTCTGGTCAATTTAATCTCATTTGTAAATATACATCCTTTCCTGTCATTTAGACCTTTTCAAAAAGTTGGGGCAGGAGCAGTTTAGGGCTATTAATCAGGTAAATTGGATAAATAATGATGTGAGTTGAAACGGGTTATGTCGACAGGTAATTGTAATTATAATTTGGTACAAAATCAGCATCCAAGAAAGGTTTTAGCCCTTTAGGAGCAAATATGGGCAGAGGATCGCCAGTTTGCTAATATACGTGAGAAAATTATTGAAATCTTTAAAAACAATGTTCCTCAATGAAAGACATTTAGTTATTTCACCTTTAACAGTGCATAACATAATAAAAAAAATTCAAGGAATCTGGAGGAATTTTAGTGCATAAAGGACAAGAGCCTAAGCTTTAGCCGAACTACTTTGATTTCTGATCCCTCAGGCAGCACTGCGTCAAGAATTCCCATCTTTAAGCGATTTCACCACATGGGCTCAGGACTACTTTGGCAGACCTTTGTCAAGTACCACAATATGTAGTTACATCCACAATTACCAGTGAAAGCTGCACTGTGCCAAAAGGAAACTCTATGTTAACAGTGTCCAGAAGCGACGTCAACTTCTCTGTGCTTGGAGGCATCTGGGATGGACCATCACACAGTGGAAACGTGGTGAATCAACTTTTTTGGGAGAAATGGATGCCATGTGCTCCAAACCAAAAAAGAGAAGCATCATCCAGACTGTTACATTTACATTTACATTTACATTTAGTCATTTAGCAGACGCTTTTATCCAAAGCGACTTACAAATGAGGACAAGGAAGCAATTCACACAACTATAAGAGCAGCAGTGAACAAGTGCTATAGACAAGTTTCAGGTGTGTAAAGTCTAAGAAGCAAAGCATTAGTAAAAATTTTTTTTTTTTTTTTTTCTTTGAGAGAGAGAGAGAGGGCACAGTTAGTGGTATAGCCAGAGAGGCAGTTGCAGATTAGGAAGGAAAGTGGAGACTAAACAGTTGCGTTTTTAGTCGTTTCTTGAAGACAGCAAGTGACTCTGCTGTTCTGATGTAGTTAGGGAGTTCATTCCACCAACTGGGCAGATTGAATGTGAGAGTTTGGGAAAGTGATTTCTTCCCTCTTTGGGTTGGAACAACGAGGTGACGTTCATTCACAGAACGCAAGTTTCTGGAGGGCACATATATCTGCAGAAGTGAGAGCAGATATGAAGGAGCCAAGGTAGAGGTCACTTTGTAAGCAAACATCAGAGCTTTGAATTTGATGCGGGCAGCAACTGGCAGCCAGTGCAAACGGGTGAGTAGCGGAGTGACATGTGCTCTTTTGGGTTCATCAAAGACCACTCGTGCTGCAGCGTTCTGAAGCAGCTGAAGAGGTTTGATAGAACTAGCTGGTAGCCCGGCTAGCAGAGAGTTGCAATAGTCCAGTTTGGAGAGAACAAGAGCTTGAACAATGAGTTGAGCTGTATGTTCAGATAGGAAGGGTCGGACCTTTCTGATGTTGTAGAGTGCGAATCTGCAAGATCGAGCAGTTCTAGAAATGTGGTCAGAGAAGTTCAGTTGGTCATCAATTGTTACTCCAAGGCTTTTTACCATTTTGGATGCAGTGATGGTTGCTCCGTCCATCTGGATTGAAAAGTTATGGTGAAGAGTCGGGTTGGCAGAAACTTCAAGCATTTCCGTTTTCGTGAGGTTAAGCTGGAGATGATGATCTTTCATCCAGTGTGAAATGTCTGACAGGCAGGCTGAAATGCGAGCTGGAACCGAGGGATCGTCAGGGTGTAAAGTGAGGTATAGCTGGGTGTCATCAGCATAGCAGTGGTAGGAAAAACCATGTTTCTGGATGACTGTTCCTAAAGATGCCGTGTAGATAGAGAAGAGAAGTGGCCCAAGAACAGAGCCCTGAGGTACCCCAGTGTTTAGATGCTGTAGGTTGGACACTTCTCCCCTCCACGACACCCTGAATGACCTGTCCGAGAGGTAGGAACTGAACCATTGAATAACAGTGCCTGCGACGCCCAGTGACTCAAGCGTAGATAGCAGGATCTGGTGGTTTACAGTGTCAAAAGCAGCTGATAAATCCAGCAAGATGAGGACAGATGATTTAGAGTCTGCTTTAGCCAGTCTGAGATCCTCCACGACCGAGAGCAGGGCAGTCTCAGTTGAGTGGCCTTTCCTAAAGCCAGATTGCTTGTTGTCCATGAGGTTGTTTTGAGTAAGAAAGTCCAGGACTTGATTGAACACTACTTTCTCCAAAATCTTGGCCATGAATGGAAGCAGAGATACCGGTCGGTAGTTTTCAAGTAGCGTTTGATCCAGGTTGGGTTTCTTTAGCAGTGGGGTTACCCTAGCCTGCTTAAATGAAGTAGGGAATAGACCAGAGTCAAGAGATGTGTTAATTATGTGAGTCAGTGTTGGTATGACTGCAGGAGAAATAGCTTGCAAGATATGAGAGGGAATGGGATCAAGCGGACAGGTGGTTGCATGGCTTGATAGCACGAGATTGGACACCTCAGACTCAGAGAGCTGGAAAAAAGAGGTGAGTGTGTGTGGTGTTGGTGGTGTATCTTGCGTGTTTGTTGAAGGTGCAGCAAATTGAGCACTGATTTTTGCAGTTTTGGTGCAAAAGAATGTAGCAAAGTCATCAGTAGTGAGTGTGGAGGATGCTGGTAAAGGAGGAGGATAGAGGAGGGAGGAAAATGTTTTAAAAAGTAAGCGAGGATTGGTGGCACTGTTGACTTTCTGACGGAAGTATGTCTGCTTTGCAGAAGTAACCTCAGTCGAGAAAGAAGAGAGAAGAGTTTGGTATGTTATGAGCTGTTCAGGATTTTTAGTTTTTCGCCAAATTCTCTCCGCAGCCCGAAGTTTTGAGCGATGCTCACGGAGAACATCAGAGAGCCAGGGTGCAGGAGGACTGGCCCGGGTTGGCCTGGATGTCAGAGGGCATAGTCTGTCTAGGCATGATGTTAGCGTGGAGCAGAGTGTATCAGTGGCACTGTTCGTATCAAGTGCAGAGAGTTTGCAAGATGGAGGAAGAGAGTTAGAAACAATGGTGGATAGTCTAGTGGGTGAGAGAGAGCGTAGGTTTCTGCGAAAGGTAACTAGAGTTGGAGTGTGTGGCGGCTCAGGAGTAATGTGGATGTTGAGAGAGAGAAGGAAATGATCCGATGTTTGTAGTGGAGTTACTAGTGTCTGGTCAGCGAGGCAATGTCGAGTGTAAATAAGGTCTAGTTGATTACCTGATTTGTGAGTAGCAGAAGTAGGTGCTCTTTTGAGGTCGAAAGATGCAAGCAGAGTCTGGAAGTCAGCAGCAACAAAAAGTTGGAAAAAAAAAGTTGGAAGTTGTTACCAGCAACAAGTCCAAAAGTCAGGGTCTGTCATGGTATGGGATTGTGTCAGTGCCCTTGGCAAAGGTATCTTATCTTGATGGCACCATTAATGCAGAAACGTCTTTTTTTCAGGGACACCCATGCATATTTCAACAAGACAATGCACATCCACATTCTGCACACATTACAAAGTTTTGGCTGCGAAGGAAGATACAGGTACTTGACTGGCCTGCCTGCAGTCCTGACCTGTCTCCAATAAAGAATGTGTGGTGCATTTTGAAGCTCAAAATGTGAAGACCCAGTACTGTTGCCTACATTAAGACTTGTTTGCAGGAAAAGTGGTACAAACTTACACCTGAAACACTTCATCACTTGGTGTCTTCAGTCCCTAAATGTCTTTTAAGTGTTGTTAAAATGAATGCCAACTTTACAAAGTGGTAATTGCTTTACTGTTACAACTTTTTTGTTTGTTTCAAGAACCAAAATTGGAATATGTTTATTTTTAAAAAGTAAAAACGATGAGGAGCACATTAAATAATGTTTGTTGTGTTGTCTGCAGTGAAATACAAGTCTTTCTTTTTTTATTTGCGTTTTTCATATTGTCACAACCTTTACAGATTTGGGGTTCTAATTATGATTAAACACTCTTTAATCCAAAGATTTTTCATTGTAAATATTCAATGTTGGCACAACAGTCAATAAAATCTTCATCTCAGAATGGAAAACGTGCAATAAAGGACACAGCAAGTGTCTTACTCTTGCAGTTTGGCCCATTGTTTTGCCCACTCTTTTTCAAGATCACAGATGATTTTTTCAGACGTATCCTCTTCTCGTAGAGACCAGAGATCTTCAGCTTTTAAAGGTGAGCGGTAGCCCTTCACCACCAGTCTGTGGAGCACAAATATTTGCATTTCTCAGTAAATCTGTGACTTATTCTCTAGAGCTTTTCAAGAAGTCCAGAAACGAGAGACCGAGAGGTGACTCTACCTGCCGTACCACCAGAACAGTAATTTTGACAGGAAAGAGGCATCCTCAACTGGGCATGGGTTCTAGTGGAAAAATACAAGGTATTATGAATTTTAAATATTATCCAAAAATTAAAAGGGTAACACTTTACTTGAAGGAGGTGTTCATTAGACTGTAATGAAGCCATTTTAACATAATGACATGACTACATGAATATGAATGGAATTTTATGTATGCTTATAACCAGTGGTGTAGCCCTAAAAAAGGTGGTGTACTATTACACCCGACCCAAATTTTAATTGAAAGTAGGCAAAGAAATTATGTAAGTCAATGTTTCTTTGATTCATTAGCTATATATATATATATATAGAATTTTTATTTATTTATTTTTTTACATCAGTTACCTTTAACTATTAACTTCCACAATGAAAGGAAAAACAAATACTAAGACAATGTTGTCAATGTAAGTCCATGTTTACAGGTTTCCAGCTTTCTTCAAAATATCTTCTTTTGTGTTCAACAAAAGGAAAAAAAAAAAGTCAAACCGGTTTGGAACAAATTTATTCGTTTTAAAGGGAGATGCTAATAGTCTAATCCTATTTAATGATTTATGTTTAGTTAATAGTGAGGCTAATAGTCAGGAACAGATCCTTTTGGGGTAAACAAAGAAAAATATACATTTTTAAGTAAGAATTTAAAATAATACACTAAAATATGGGAAGTTTAATTATTGATCCTCAGAACTGGTAATACCCAAACAGCTCGTGGAAGTAGGCATACTGAGTATACGTGCATATAGCAAGGACTACACCACTGCTTATAACAACTATCAAATTGTCATTTGCTCAGTTATGTCATTTTAAATGGGAAGGTGACATTGTTTGAGATGTCTTTACATTATCGAGACAACATAATTTGTCATAAATCTCTCATAAACATGATTAACATTAGGCCATAAACATTAGATTAATATTATAATTATGTCATGAATTTAAAAACAGTGTCATTAATATTTTCTTGCCCTGAACTACAGTGGTGCAATATGATATTGTAACAACACTATTCTAAAATAAAAATTTAATGACTAATACATTTTGTTCCATTGACAAAAGTGATCAGCAAAATATTCAAGATGACATGACAATAATGTTTATGACAGATTTATGACAGGCTTTGTTGTGCTGCTAATGTCAAGTTGTCATAACAAAGATGCTAACATGTTGTGACACAATTGTTTATGTCAAGTAGTCATAACAAAGAGATCTCAGAAAAATGTCACCCCCTTCAAATAAAGTGTTACCAAAAATATCAATGTCAAAACATGCATAATACAAGTTATACCTTCACATATACAGGTTTAAGAGTGTGTGGCCGCTGGTCAGCGAAACAGCTGAGGATGAGCTGTGCCAGCTGAAGAGAGAAGAATGTGAAAAATGCCACAAATCTCATCGCATCTGCAGAGAAACCCTGCAAAACACATCACTGGTTATCAGCAGGATGTAGATGGCAGAGTGGGGCACTTTACACAGAGATGGTACACTCATTTTGACAAAACACCAATATTTCTTTTTCTCCCTAAATTTTGTGCTGTTGTTGTGATGTTGCAGTGTGTAAATGATTATATAACACTAACATGAAGGTAGTATACAGCATATCAAATATCTGTATCCATTTACTTAAAAAAAATGTTTGTGTACACAACAGCTGTCTTTCTTTATTTTCTTTATAACTTGTATTGTTTGGTGTTTAATTTGTAGAGATAAAGTAATTTAAATGCTCACACATCACCTCAGGATTAAATCTGATTGTCTCTCAGCGTTTAAAAGCAATTCTAACAATGTTGTTCACTGTTTTTATCATTCATTAGCCTAATAAGTTGATCTAAAAAGTGATTCTAACAACGTTGTTCATCTGTTTTTGTTATGGTTATAGCTGTGGTGAATTGGCATTATTGTTAAGACTTTCAAAACTATCATCATAGTTATTATCCTTAGTAAATTAAACGAAGGCCCATTTTCACCAAGAAAAACTATTTAGTTTAGCCAAAGCTGTTGCATGCAGCTGTTAACAGCAGGAATAAAAATCTGCACATGGTTATTTCATTCATTCATTCATTCATTCATTCATTTTCTTTACAGCCTAGTCCCTTTTTTTAATCTGGGGTCACCACAGCGGAATGACCGCCAACTTATCCAACATATGTTTTACGCAGCGGATGCCCTTGTTTTGATTTTTCCCGTGTTGAGATGACCAATCAGACAGACATTTGCCAGGGATTTCCCAAGGAGTCGTTCACCACATAATAAGCTTCATGCTTCCTGTGGGACCATTTCCATATTTTGTCTTCTACCAGCCTTAATGCCAAAGCTGATCTAGGATCAGCCGCCCACTTTGTCTGACCGCAGTGTGCAGAGGTGGGTCTGGTGGCTGATGTGGGCAGTTTTCTTTTGGGGATGGTGCCTGCTGTGCCCCTCCCTTCCTTTCGAAGACCTCAGCTTATTATAATGACCTAAATATTTCATCAAACCAGGATTAATGACTCAACAATCCTTTTATTGAACACTTCTATATCATAATTGAAAAAAATATAGACCACGGACATATTAGTTTCAGCAGATGCTGTTAGAGTAGAAAGATTCAATCGCAGCATCATTGTGAACTATATAATAATGTTTGTCTGAAATGACTGAATATTCTGTTCAGTCAGTGATCTTGCAAGTATTTTCAACATATTATTTCATCATTTCGATGTATGTCTCACAATCTGCGAAAATGTAGATTTAGTTAAGAGTTTTGAAATCATAATTTCTACTTTATATGTAATTATTTAGAATCTTATAAGTTATAAGTCAGTTATAACTGTTATGTATGTTTTATGAGTTATCTCTTATAATCTGTCATAATTTAGAGTCAGAATTTTTCAGACTTTTAATGTAACGATTGTGAGTTTTTGTAAAACATTTGACTGCCATAATTTAATATTAATCTCATAATTATGATTTTCAAAGTTGATAATTTAAACTATGTCAGACTTTTTGACTATCGCCTATTTATGACTTTTAATATCAGAATTTCAACTTAATATGATATTATTAAGTATGTCATAATTTTGGCTTTTATATCATAGTTATGTCTCAATTTCAACTAATATGTAATAATATAAATTTAAAAAAGTTTTTCATAATTTTAACACTTTTTTTCTCCTAAGGATGACGTTTATTGTCATGGTTATGAGTTTAAGTCAAACTTTAGACTAGAGATTACGACTTTTGTTTAATGGCTTTTGAAGGGGTGGTTTACTATGAAATCATCTTTTAAACTTGTGTGATGTGTAATGTAGCTGTGTGAACATAAACAACATCTCTCAATGTAATACGCTCAAAGTTCAATGCAAAGGGAGACATTGGCTTTTACAGAGTTAGCTTAGCAAAGCCTACAGCGAACAAGTTTGAGGATTACAAAAAAATATATACATCCGGTTGGTGAGATCACAAACGCTTCAGGTTACACGCATATACCACGCGTGGCCATGTCGCTGTAATGTAGCAGAGAAAGCTAAAATGCCATGCAAATGCTGCTTTCCAACAAAGCTTCTTCTGTTTCTGTATGTGGGCTTCCAAAGGACACGACACAAAGAGAGAAGTGCTTACAGTTTAATTTTAATTATGTTTCAAAGAATTATAAAAAAATATAGCTAGCATTTGACAAAGGAGAGCTTTTAGAATCTCTCCCAGTTCAGTGCTGGATTCGGCTAAAAACTCCTCAAAGAAGGAGCAGTTCCAACTATAATAGACGAAGCTGTGACTTGTGAGCCACAACCTGTAAGTATTTTTTTATTTATTTGTTAAAATTGCTCTATTACATGCATAGTGTCTAGCGTTAACGCTATGTTGTAGCAAGGACATAAAAAAGAATGTAAACAATGTGACGCTTTTCCTGGTGATGTGGAGCTGATCCACAAATCACAGCCCATTATGTTAGCTGACCAATCAGAGCCTCTTGAGGGTGGGCCTTTCGGAGGAACTAGTTGTTTTCATGTTAGCTAAGTAGCAGTATATAATCAAGGTAAGATATCTGAAAAAATAACCTGATTTTCTACAAATGAAGCATGAGCACACAATGCTTTGCATCTTATAAACACAACCAAGTCTTAAAAATACACTCTGGACCACCCCTTTAAAGTCATAATTTCAACAACGTCATTTACATTAGATCTTTATTAAATCCACACACCAAATTGAGCCATGTCATCTTTGACCCATATTTATTAAATGTTTCTACAGATATATAAATAACGCTATTGTTTGCATTACTGTGTTACAGCCAATATTTTTGTTTGTCATTTGGCATGAAGTTTAACCTCTGTGCATTTGACCTATTTGTGTATAGCATGATACAAGGTTCAGGATTTATTTGAGAGAAAATATGCTAGAGGTCCGGGCTTTGGGTTCAAAACAACAACAACCTTTGCCAGAGGCCTGGAGATCCAGTTGAAAGTTTTACAGGGGCCACAGAGGGCATCTATTCCTATAGACTTCTAACAGAATTGGTGTCAAATGGCCAAGCTATGAGAGAAAGTGGCCTCTTTAAGAGTGTGTGTAAACACAAGGTTTTTTACTCAAATAAGCACAGTCCAAACTCTGGATTCCACAATGCAGGACACTGTGATTATTTGTCCACCACACCGTACGCTTTAACAGTTTGGACAAACTCAGACTGGTCAGGGAACATGTCTTCCCACAGTGCGGTATGAGTGGATCAAGAGCTGGTTGTTTTGCTTTTGCACATTGGCAGAGGGCTCATTTGGGGCGCAACAGATCCCACCGCAAATCAAGCTTTAGCTCCTATGTCAATGTACAGGCTGTCATCATGAAGCTGTTTCTTACTGTATTTTTACTTCCTTATTGTACTTGTGACCTACATTTTTACAAGTGTCTATTTTCATATGTCATTATTTTCATTGTGGTCATTCACTTTTGCTTTTTAGGGCCATGCATTGAATACATACAGTATACATACATATCTGTTTATGCTGTTCTTAATTTCACAAGTTCCAAATGATTGTTGCGAAACATTAAGTTTGTTATTTTATATAGATTTTTTTTTAATAAATCTGCTGATTCATATCACAAATATATAAATCTAATGTTTGATTCACAGAATAATAAATTAACTCGATCTAATTCATAGCAGGTTTGAAATGAGTAACAATACCTGTACACTGTAAAAAAAAATCCTGGTTGCCTGAAATTTTTAAGCTGAATCATATTAACGTTTTGAATCCATTGAACTTATATTATGTTAAACTGACCTAAAACAGCTTGTGTAACTTTAAGTTACAGCATGATTAACTTAGTTTAATAAGTTACAATGAACTAAAAACATATGCTGTAACGATTAATTGATTATATCCTTTTTTACAGTGCAAGAAATAGTTCTAAAATTGTTCTTAATGTAAAAGAATATCTGCAAAAGAGAAATAATATATATATATATATATATATATATATATATATATATATATATATATATATATATATATATATATATATATATATATATATATATATTTGACATAATATATGTGTACACTTCAATACTCCAATAAATTATGTTTGCTGTTTGTTCATTTTTTGGAAGTACCATTTAGAGTTTGCAAACATCTGATAGCTATTCAAACCGCTGAGAGTGGTGGAATATGCAAATATCTCTCACCTCAACATATGAAATCAACTGAATATTTTGACATCAAAGAAGGTGGAGCCTCAGAGCCACACCCACCTATTATGTCATAGTCATAACTAATGATAGAAGTTATTTACCAGTTTTTGTCTACCAGTTTGTTTTTATCCAGTTTTACTCCAAACTATCTTGTAATTTTTGTTGGAAGTATACCAGTGGCTTCAGTCTATAAGATTGTTGACTAGGATGTTTCTTTGCTATACTTCCTTCACTATACATCAGTTCTGACAGCCACAGATTATACATTCCATGCTTAATATACACATGCAACTGTCTTTCCATATGATTTTCTTATATATATTTTCTTCTCCAGTGTCAAGACGATGGTTGTTGTGTCTGTGACAAATGATGCAGTAAAATAATTATAGAGCGGGAGGATCACAGTAGGCGAGGGACAGACAGAGGGAGACAGTAACAGCATCCGCAAACATATATTGGGCTGCTTCTATCTGTCTGGAAAAGCCCCAGTGGTGATTGTGACTGCTCTGAGCTCTGAGACAAAGAGGCCATTGAGGGAAGCGGAAAGGGGAAAAAACGGCAGACCCAGATGTCAGCGCTGGGAAGAGCACAGCTGTAAGCACTTTGTTTATGTCTCGTCTCAGACACAACACAGATAAATTTAGAGAGCGAGATTGAGTAACACTCATTAACAAAACCATGCGCAGGGGCCTGTGTTACGCATGCGTGAGGCTAGTATTCCAGAGAAAACACTTTTTTTATGTTCCCTTTCAGATTTTCTTTTCACAAGGCTACATGTAACTTTTCAAGTTCAAATGAATTTATTTTATTAATCCTAACTCTATTAAACACTAATACGCTAATGAGACTTAGTTGATATGCAGTTGCAAAGATGCTAGTCATAATAGACTTTCATAGCTTTAATGTCTGACTGAAAATAACTTGGCCAGTGTATATGCTTTTCTACGAATTCAAAATCTAACCTTATTGATCCATCAATCCTCAACCATTACTATATTGAGAGTTAGTTGACATGTTGCAGAATGTATAAACCATTTCAATGCGGTCATGTCATTGGCCCATGAACATCTTCTGCTAGTTGTCAAACTGTTTTAATAACTGTAACAAGAGGCAATTGTATCATATCCTAACGTTAAATCGGCTGCCGTAACATTATTTATCAATATGTGGACCTTTCAGGATCTCGGAAGCCATGGAAATAAAAAATGTAAACAGGAAATACGTTTGGACCATTGTTATTGTTAACATTTCTTAAAATGGTCTATAAATGTGACTCAAATATAGTGATCTTTTGTTTTGCTCTAAAACAAGACATCAGTTTTGCTCACTGTGTTTTATGTAAACTCTTAATACACCATAAACAGGTGTGATATTAGAAACCCTTAGGGTCCGAAATGATGTATGTAATATACAAAAGTAGGTTTCTAGACTTTATTTTTCCAATTTTGTAAATTAATTTCTAGTTTAATATCACACTGTCATTTTTAAAGACTAACTATTTAACTAGTGAGTGAAATTAATTAATTACATGTATTACTGACTATATTGGTTAGGGTTACTAAAATTACTACAGTAAGTACACAGAACATGTTCAACAAAGAAAATATAAATTCAATTAAAATAAATTAAAAAAATTATAATTATTAGTTATAATATTTATAATATTATATCTTACAGTATATTAGGAGCAACACTCAAGCTAGAATCAATAAAATCAATAAAAAAACTAGAGGTTTTAATAATCTTCCTAATCAAATAAAATTTAAATTTACATTTACAGATGCTACTTTATTGAGAACCTCAGATAGACTTCGATATCTGTAAATTTTATTTACAAATTCGAATCAACTGAAAAATGAAAAATGCTGAGAGCATGGAATAAAAGTAGACAATCATTTATTTTTGATCGTCTTTTTTAGACACTGTTAATTAATTATAAGTTTTTACATTTACTAGAATATAATTTGTTGACTGATATCATAGAGAAAGTGTTGGTAAAATAAGTTAATGCGAAATTATGTAAATGTAAAATTACTTATCGGTTGAACTTAATGATAATAATAATAATAATAATAATTCCTTTTATATTGCACTTTTCTGGACACTCAAAGCGCTTTACACATTTTTTGGGGGGTGGTGTCCTCATCCAACACCAGTGTGCAGAATCCACCTGGATGATGTGACAGCAGCCATATTGCAGCACACACCACACACCAGCTGATTGGTGGAGAGAAAACAGAGTGATGGAGCCAATTATGATATGGGGATGGTTTGGAGGCCATGATGGATGGAGGCAATATTTTCGTTGGTTTGAGGTCTTTGAAGTCCCCATCAATACACTGGGGTGCTAGGACCCACACAGACCGCAACACAAACACTCCCTGCTGGTCTCACTAACACCACTTCGGGATATCAACTTAGCTTTCCCATGTGGTCTCCCATCCGTGTACTGACCAGGCACAGCCCTGTTTAGCTTCAGTGAGCAACCATGTGAGAGTTGAAGAGAGCTAGCTGATGGCAAGCTTTAAGACCATCAAAATAGTCATAGTCAAATGATGTGAGACCATCAAAATAGCATACATAAGGATGGCTAAAGGGGACTTTTAATAATGTGTTACCCTCAGTTTTATTAAAAAAAATTTGCAACAACAGTTGGATAATAGTGTTGATGTACAGACCTCCTCTATGATGGCTTGTATGTTGGCTCTGAGAGGAACCAGTGAGCAGACCACCGCCAGCATCCAAAACAGAAAGAGAAACACAGAGGAACGAAAGCCCCTCAGCCTTTC
The DNA here is from genome assembly GCF_903798145.1 of Danio aesculapii. NCBI lineage: Eukaryota > Metazoa > Chordata > Actinopteri > Cypriniformes > Danionidae > Danio > Danio aesculapii. Next base: position 35,984,648 of record NC_079437.1, read on the forward strand.
TAAGTGAATCACTAGCACCACCAGTATCTGAGGACACAGTGGGGTCAGTTTTGAAATATCCAAACACACACAAAAGGAATACAACTGAATAACAGTAGGCATGCAGCATTTAATTAATCAATTCATTCATTTGGGTTAAGATATTTCTGTATTGATCCTGGCACACACAGTCTACTGTTAATGTTTAGTTTGTGTTTTAGGATCTTACATTTGACTTCTCTTCAAAAAAAAAAAAAGCCATTTACTACAGTACAACCACTGTTGACACTGCAGTCTGCTGTGACCAGAGGTAAAAGAGGCTTATTTATTCTGATCCCTTCAGGAAACTTCTGCCAGACGTCTAGCCACAAAAAGATTTGTTCATTAAAGCTCAAATATAACAGATGATAAATTTCTCATTGGCAAAAAATAAATAAAAAATGTAAATCATTAGTTTGGACTGGTTGTTTTTCTCAGGTTTATCTTTCACATTGATTAGTGGACATTTTAAATCACTCAAGTATATCTTAATGCCAGACTTTTACATCCTTTGTGTATAATTACCAGTACATTTAAGAGCAATTTGAATAATAATAATACATTTCTTTTATATAGCGCCTACTTTTGGAAGTCTTACAATAACAATATTAGAACATGAAAAACAATAATGTTAAAAGGGTAGAGAAAATAGAAATAATAATAAAAAAGAAACAGACACAAAAGCTACAGAACATGATTTTAACATTCAGAAAATGAGTGAGTTTTAAGGAGAAACTTACAGAAATTTTGAAATATTATTGATGCAACAACACAAAATTTTCTTCCCCCCATAGAAGTGAGGCAATGCCGAGGGACAACAAGAGTCAGAGGATCGCAATGACCGTGTTGGAGTGCAGTGAGTGAGTAAATCACAAAAGTTTGAGGGAGCTAAGGCATGCAGTAATATGGTAACTAAGAGAATTTTGGTCCTGGAAGCCAGTGGAGGTTGTGTAGATTGGGGTGATATGAGCATTTGGTATGGGTGAGAATTCTAGTAGCAGAGTTTTGAATGTATTGAAATTATAGAGGCTTGGAAAAACGGTGATTTACCATGGTAAGGCTGCGGATTATAGGGCTCAGGAGAAAGACCATGTGATGCTCTATGTCTCTCCTCCTTTCCACCAGCAGGTAGACCATCTCCAGAAAACCGAAGGAGGCCAGACAGAGAGCCAAACCCTGCAAGATGTGCACAAAAACATGTGAGCAATACTGTTGTGTCATTCCCACAAAAACTGCTTTGCTTACATGGCCATTCAAATGTTGGGGGGCAATTGAGTCTCTGATGCTTACCAATTTATTTGATAATTTTTGATTATTTCAATTTTACTTTACTATATTTGAAAATATAATTTATTAATTTGTTGGCATATTTGTATTTTCAGCATATTTTTTCTAGTTTGATTCTTGACAAATTAGTTTAACATTTTGATTGCTGCTTATGAAACATTTCTGGTAATCAGTGTTGGAAAAAATGTACTGTTTTTTGATAAAAAAAGTATATGACATTGGCTTTCTAGTCATTTTAGTTTAATTGAACTACAATTCTCTTTGTAACATTGTGCACTAATGTAATCTTTACTTTGATCTTTTAGTTTTAAGTGTCATATTAAGTCAACTTAATTCATTCTTGCAGAATATAATGTTTAATTTAAAGGGAGCGAGAGAGATGTTTTTGACCCCAAACACTACTGTAATCCCTGTTAGACTTGATTTACCTGCAATCTTAAAATTATAATTTTATATGTATATGTTGATGTTGATGAAAGAACCTTTAATGGATGTTAGTTTGTAGTTGAAACATTTTTAATAATAATAATATTAATACATCATTAATATTTAGACACACAAAAAAATTTGACAGAAAGGTACTAGGAGACATTTTAGTCCTGTATGATCCGTTCATCTGCTTCCTTCCCCATTGAATGAATTGCATGTATTTTAAAAACTTTTTGTGGTGTCATCCTGCTCCACGTGTTTTTAACTGACTGATGCTATATTCAGATTGGTATGACTCTATATACAGATTGGTATGACAAGTCTTGTATGACTCACCGTCTTGGCACAGCAGAGGCTGGATATAGATATGCGTCCATTGTCATAGAATTTGAGATACAAGCAGTAGAAAGGGGCACAAATCCAGAGATAGAAACAAGGGAACCACACCAGTATTGTGTGCTGGAAGCACTTTGTGAGGTCTGGATGTGCTGTGTACCACGTGACGTTCCAATCCTGAAACAAAACATTAAGCCATTAGACCTCTCAAACTCCTTAACATGTTACATCAAGAGTGATATACGTCTTCACAAACTAATAACGCATGTTTTATAACTTGTATTCATTCTCTGCACTCGTAGTTAATTGGATGTTCAGTGATGTTCTCCAAGTGATGGTTCAGTCTAAAAGCCTCTGTATCATTTATGCTTGTTGTCTTGCAATACTGTGAAGTTTTAACAGATAAATAGTGTGAAGTTGCACAGAGGTGAAAGTTGATACTCAAATTATAAATCTTCTCTGTTTTTCAGTGCTTTAAAATATAGCTTTGTATGCCAAGTGGGTTTACGATGAATGCAGCAGGATTCATCCTGGTTGTTATTACAAGTCATGAGAGGATAAAAAGGCTCTTCATCTCAAAGATAGAAGATTGAAACTTGAGGCAGTGACGTGACGTGTTGTTCAGTTATTAAACGTGAAACCTTTTTTCTTTTCAAATTGCAACAGTCAATGACATGACTAGACAAATGCAACTTTTGTAGGCATTAGCATAACATGTTTAAAAAATTATTAATGCATTTTTTTAAATCTGCAACAAGCCAATGTAATATCCTCATTTTAGCTTGACAGATAGTTTACCTTATATATATATACATATACATTTAGTCATTTATCCAAAGCGACTTACAAATGAGGACAAGGAAGCAATTTACACAACTATAAGAGCAACAGTGAATAATATATATATTAATATATAATAATATATTTATATATATATATATAACATTCCCACAGTGTTATACTCAAAGAAACATTTGTAGATAGATTTTAATTCCATCTAGTAGTATTGGCGACAACAACTATGTACTTTCCAAAGTACATAGTGCGTACAAATATTGACGCCGAATAACACTTTGTGCACACTGCTGAGTGATAAATTGAAGGGTATTCCCAGTGTTTGATAGTCTGAAAGTCTACATTTAAAGTAAATGCAAATGTATTTCACAATTGGAAGCAAACAGGCTTTAATATGGGGCAAAATCGAGTTTCGTTTAACTTAGCTTGAAGTCTTTCTAAGATGAATTTCACAGGCTTTTTCCAGTCTGACATCAAGTAATTCACACTGTATCTTAGTTATTTCTGGACCTTCCATGTTGGAAAGTAGGCTGATGTCCAAACGCAGATGTAGAGCTGCTATGTTTTTTTTCTTCCAAACTTTCACTGGACTGACGAGAACTTACTTGGCTGTGTTTTATGCTGTGGTTATTTCGGCAATGACACCACTCTGATGAATACTGCATTCTGGTTGGAAGGAGTCTTGTGGTATGGCAGTATATAAGATGTCACCTTTGGCAAGCCACAATGTAAACCCCATATACACTATGAGAAAGGCCATGAGCACCAAGCACATCAGCATACTGTAGTACAGCCATTTTCTAATAATGATTTTTTTAAAGGGCACCAAGGTTACCCCTTTTTTCAGATTGAATATGAGTCTTTTGTGTCTCCACAATGTGTCTGTAAAGTTTCAGCTCAAAACCTCCATCAGATTTTTTTATTATACCGGTTTATATTATATATTATAGCGGTTTTGTTGTACTACGCCTTTAAGGCTAGTCCCCCCCCGCCCACCGTTTCTACGTGCCTTTCAGCGTGCCTTAATCTCTTCCCTCGGCTGCCTCAGACAACAGCCAGACATGAAGGAAGCAGATCTCACGTAACGTTTGTGAGAAATACTACAGTAAGAACTTTAACAATGAGTATTTGATGCATTTGTTGTGGAGTTGCAACGATGAGTCACACACAATGTCGTTACAAAGTTCTCGCACACACACACACACAGCAAGAACATGCACATGCAAACAACGCGCATGTTTAGCTTTGCACTCCGCACTCCTACGTCAAGTTGCGGTCGGTCTGAAAACTGCTTCAATTTTCTAATGATACCAGCAACTGATACCAAAGGCTGTGGTCTTTAGCTGTCTTGTTAGCATGCACATCTTTCGTACATATATTTAGAAGGGATACACTGGTGCTGTGACTCAAATTTGATTGATTTTTTGGGGGGAAATCAGTATAACAGAGGCCAGATAGTATTATTACATTAAGTAAACTTCACTTTCCTGACATCAATAGCAAAGGCTTCAGTCTGTAGCATCCTTGTTAGCAAAAAAAAAAAACCCTGTGCCAAAAACCCTGATTTTTGAATCCTGCTTGGATAAAGATGTGCAAGATGATGGGGCTTCATTGGTTCTGTGACCTGAATGGGAAGAAGGTTTGAGGGGTGATTGTAAAAGAGGCCATCTAGTAAGACCTGTGCAAGTAAGTCTCAATCAACTGGCCTCAAGAAAAACAGTTGCAACTGATATTAGAGACTTTTTAGCCCCTTTTTACTCTTTTTACTCCCATGCTGGAAATACTAGTTGGAATTCTGCTGAAAGAGAGGAAGGTCAAATTGGAATGGATAAATTGATATCAACTGACACTAGATGCTTTGGTCTTTACTGGGTTTGTTAGCATGTTAGCACTCCTTGGCAGCACTTAGAAGGATGAATAGAGCCAGAGGGCATGCACTAGTGATGTGACCTGGATTGAAGTCAGGTTTAGGCACAATAACAGAGACTAGGTAGTAGCAAGTGTGCATAATAAACCTTACTTTCTTGGCCTCAACATCTGCAAAGCATTGCATTGTTAGTTCAAATCCTGCTTGGAACAGGGTAAGCAGAACTAGAGGAGTGTAATGGTTCAGACTCAATCAGACAAGTTCAACTTGAGACTCATTTACACTGGTCAGAAGATTCATATAGACGCTTTTATGATTATATAATGGTTCTTTTTCATTTTTGATATGAACAGCTTTCAGTTTCACAGAAGAACTGATAGAAATTGGACACGGCACAAATGATGACAGAATTTTTATTTTGAATGATCTATTTACATCTTTTAGAAGTGAAATCCCAACACTTACTGCAGATTTAAGATGAGCTATTTGGCTAGGTTACATTATTGTTTTGGAGAGGATACGTCCTCAATTTTGTGAGGTTGTATTGTGGCCAGGGTTTAGGAAGGGAAAGATATCCTCATTCACGTGGCAGTGCACCACAGCCACAATTTTCCACAGGGAGTTCAATGGACCTTAAAGACACCCACCTCTACCCATCTTGCAACCTCTAAGACTGTTTGCACTGGTCTAAACCCAATGGCAACCAAAGTCTCAGGAAGTGATTCAGAGCACTGTGTGTACCCTTCCTGAGAGTGTAGGAGTTCAGACTGCCGGTCAGCACATATAACGGTTTAAAAATGACACCACCGATGTTGGGATTTATTCAGAGGAAATGTGTAAGCATGGCTTGTAATTTAGAAGTCGCCAGTCATTTATTTTGGAATCTGAGAAGCTTTAACAATATTTATTGCCAGCCATATTCAGTAAGTCAGATTTAAGCACTTAATAAAAAGGCTCAAACAGATTATGTAGAATCAGGACAGACAGAGTGACATCAGTCAGACCACTGCTGTCATGACCTTCAATTCTTACATTTTCTTAGTAATTCCCATTATGTCACTAAGACTATGTTTTCAAATGTTAAAAAAAACACTTTTGTAATGCTTCAGGATCAGTTTTCCAAGGTTATCTGAACATTATGGATATCATTTTTTGGGTTATGCAAGATCAAAAAGAAGTATATTCAAATAAAAGCGGAAGTTTAATAATAAAATACCAGAGGTCATAATATATTTGAAACTAATCAAACATCATAGACATCAACTTATGTCTTGTTTCCCTATTTGCAATTTCCAATCTACTTGAATGGGGGAAATAAAAATAGCTTTTCATGCTTGCATTTAAATAGCATATTAAATCAGCAACTCTGACATGGCCTGTCAGATAAATATTAGTTTAATAATAATTTTAATAAATGATATGTTTCAGGTTTGTACAGCCATGTGCTTCCATATTTGTAAGGCATGACTTTTTTCTGATATATTGCATATTGCAATATCTCCTATTGATGGTAATATGAGTGAGCCGGCTTATAGTGTGTGTTTGTGTAAATATATCAGTCTTTGAATTAAGTAAAGATAAAACTGTACACTAGCGATATTCCTAGAAAGTCTCACTAATAGGTATTGAAAAATAATACATCAGAAATGTATATATTGATGTACAGTTAAAGTCAGAATTATTAGTCTCCCTGAATTATTAGCCCTCATTTATTTTTTTCTCCAATTTCTGTTTAACAGAGAGAAGATTTTTTTCAACACATTTCTAAACATAATAGTTTTAATAACTCATTTATAATAACTGATTTATTTGATCTTTGCTATGATGACAGTTACTAATATTTGACTAGATATTTTTCAAGACACTTCAATACAGCTTAAAGTGAAATTTAAAGGCTTAACTAGGTTAATTAGGTTAACTAGGCAGGTTAGGGTAATTAGGCAGGTTATTGTATATCGATGGTTTGTTGTGTAGACTCTTTAAGATAGCTTAAAGGGGCTAATAATTTTGACCTTAAAATGGTTTTTAAAAAATTAAGAACTGCTTTTATCCTTGCCAAAATAAAACAAATAAGACTTTCTCCAGAAGAAAAAATATTATCAGACATACTGTGAAAATTTCCTTACTCTATTAAACAGAATTTGGGAAATATTTAAAAAAGAAAAAAATTCAAAGGGGGGCTAATAATTCTGACTTCAACTGTAATTCTGTCAAAATTCATTTGTCTTTACATTTTCTGATTGTTCCCTGAGACATTACCTTGTTTGTTAACTGTACTGCAACTCTTGCATTTTGAAATGCTATTAAATGTGGTCAGTTACTTATTGAATGTACATCATCATCTGCTCCATCATCATTGTGAAATAGTAAATATTGCATCATGAATGCACTGTGCTGAGGAGGACCACAGTGCACCCTTACATCACAGGGCCTGATGATGTCACCACACCAAAATCATTACACAAATGTATTAATTAGCCTTGTGCATTGCACAACACTGCAGCAGAACATTGTTTATCTTTTCTTTGTCCTGAATTTCAACACATGCAATGTACATGTACATGCAATCTGTAATCATTGTTCAAAATATGGGTTAAAGTACAGTTACATGCATTGAACTCCTGCTGATTGCAGAGTGCGGCTTGTTTGAATGTAAACACAGTGACACACTGACATACTTAAAGCATGTAAATAATCTTTTTGCTTATTTTTGTTTGAATGAAATGTTCAGTACAATTAAACTTTTGCAATTTGTGCTGTTTTAAATTTTAGTCACTGAATCATTGAATGAGAAATCCATGAATCACCACAAATAGCCAAAAACTGTGATCATTTCCAGGAATGAAGGTCCACAAATAGTGAAAACTAATGATTAAATGCGTTTCATTCTACATCACAAGTCTACATTTCTTTCTTAACAAGCTTCGTGTTTGTTTAGCATCTGTTTGAATTGGCTGTATTGAAGTGAGTGATTTTATTTCGTTACAGAAGACTCACCCACAGAGGGTCCAGGCCACTGAGACTGCAGAGTGTGTCCATTCAGGCTCCTCTCTTTTTCCCTATCCTCAAGTAAATCCCTCAGCAGTGTCCCACTCTCCAGCCCGTGTCTTCTCTGCTGGCAAAGTAAGCGTGTTTGATAGTAGTTGTGCCTGTGTGTGTTTCACCCCCCTTTTTTTTCTAAGCCAGCCTCCTGACTTGTGTTTCGTACAGTCTGAGAGCAGGTTTGTGTAACTGTCCTGTTTATGAGCACTGGTCTGCCAGGTGGGTGGAAGATTTGGACTGTGTAAAACTGCTCTGTTTCGTTGCTTTGGCCCACGTGTGCTGAGGCCACAGCACCACAGACATTCCCCTGGAGGAGATGAGAGTACCGCAGACGTGGCCACACCTCGCTCTTCTTCAGGTCTTGCCTTTGTAAACTCCCCCAACCCCACCCTCACACCCTCCAGCCTGTTTTTCAATAGAAAAGGCAAATGTTTTATAGCAAGTATGATTTGCATTCTTCAAGAAATAGGATTGTATTTTTAACAGGTGGTGCAAATGGAATTTTGGGTTATATGCAAATAGAGAATACTAATGATTGTAGCATGAAGAAAAACTACAGCTAAAATTCAGGTGATTACAGAAGTCAACAATGAGTAGAAAATGAACAGGCCCTTTCTATAAACTACTTGAGTACATCTGCATCTCACAGGACATTACTAGTCTTACACAAACATTACTAGTCTCTCATGGGACATTACTAGTCTCTAACAGGACATCCCCATTTTCTCATAGACCTCACTGGTCTCTTACAGGACTTCACTGGTCTGTCACAGATATTACTAGTCTCTTAATAATCCTTTTATTTTAGCAAAGAAACTCGTAGATGAATTTGATGTGAGTCATGGTTTGGTTTTATGGATTTTAGACTTCTTGACATGTAGGCAGCAGAGAGTCATGTTGAACGGAGTGCTTTCAGACATGCTTTTTACATCAATAGGATCTCCACAGGGTTGTGTACTGTCCTCAAAACTTTTTGTATTGTACACAAATGAATGTCGTAGCACTAAGAACAACTGCCATATAATCAAGTATGCTGACGACACAGTTTTTTTATCCTTGTTAACAAATACAGATTGTAATGACAACGATAATCATAATGCGTTTTTTAAGTGGTGCAAAGAAGCTGAACTACAACTGAATATCACAAAAACAAAAGAGATGGTGATTGATTTTAGAAAAAATGCCTTAGAAGTGAAACCAGTGTATTTTAACGGAAAACAAGTTGAAAGGGTACAGGAATATAAGTATCTTGGTACAATATTTGATACCACATTAAAGTTCCAGCAGAATTCAGAAGCTGTTGCTAAGAAAGTGCACCAGAGAATGTATGTTCTTAGAAAACTGAACTCTTTCTGTGTAGAAAAACGCATACTGAGAACTTTTTATACCACTTATATCGAGAGTTTATTAAGCTTTTCCTTTTTATGCTGGTTCTCTTCACTTTCCGTTAGAGAGAAAAATCGACTACAAAATTTAGTCAAGACTTGCTCCAAGATTATTGGTCTACCTCTGAGGAGTCTAGCAGAGTTACATGAACAGCAAGTATTAAGGAAAACTCAAAGTGTGATAAGAGATGACTCCCATCCTCTGAAGCCTTTTTTTTGTTCTGTTGCCCTCTGGAAGAAGGTTAAGAAGCATTAAATGCTCTTCCAACAGATATAAATTTACATTTGTTCCAGAGGCAGTAAGGCTTTACAACATTACATTTTAGCTAGTTTTAAATTTACATTTCTAATACATGTGTTTTTCCAAGGTTGTGTGTGTTTTTTTTTTAACTATTTATGATATTATACATGAAGCATGCTGGATTGTTATTGTTTTTGTTTTGTTTTTTAACACTGTTTGTAAGCAATGTGTCTGTGTTTGTTGAATCATGAAAAGCTATTACCCTATTCTAATTGCCCCTGGTGGGATTAATAAAGTGGTTAAACTTAAACTTACACCACATCACTGGTCTCTCACAGGTCATCGCTAGTCTCTTACAGGACATGTGTTCTGGATGATCGCTATTTAAGTCTCTTCCACAGTTCATTGGTTTCTTGGCTGTAACTTTGTCATCAGTGATATTCCAGAGAATTCATTTCAGGTTTAGGCCAGGACTCTTTGCTGGCCATTTCATTATTTTAATGTTTTCAACTTCAAGGAACTGCTTTATCCATTATGCTGTGTGACGTGGCTCATGAAACCGCAGGATGATTAATGGGGGATGAATGCAGGGCAGGAACTGCATGTTGCTGAAGGAGCTTCATCTGGACAACCTGCTGTTGAAGGGTTTCAGTCATTTTAGAACAAATCGCCATCTTATAAATTCAGTGAATATACTTACTTTTTTTTTATTTTTTTTTTACTTCAAACAGGATTAGGCAGCAACGAAGTTGAATGTTAATGCGTTCATTAGCTATATTAATCCGCATTACAGTTGATGTCAGAATTATTAGCCCCCTTGTTTATTTTTCACTACATTATTTTTCAACACATTTCTAAACATTATAGTTTTAATAACTCATTTCTAATAACTGATTTATTTTATCTTTACCATGATGACAGTAAATAATATTTTGCTATATATTTTTCAAGACACTTCTATACAGCTTAAAGTGACATTTAAAGGCTTAACTAGGGTGGTTAGGGTAATTAGGCAAGTTATTGTACAACAATGGTTTGATCTGTAGACTATCGAAAAAAATATATAGCTTAAAGGGGCTGGTAGTTTTGACCGTAAAACGTTTTTTTTTTTTATTATTATTAAGAACTGCTTTTATTCTAGCTAAAATAAACCAAATAAGACTTTCTCCAGAAGAAAAAAATATTATCTGTGAAAATTTCCTTACTCTGTTAAATATCATTTAGGAAATATTTAAAAAAGAAAACAAAAACAAAGGGTGACTAATAATTCTGACTTCAACTGTATATATACACATTAGTAATTTTCATGTAAGTTATTGTTTAAATATAACTACAGTATATAAAATGCATAGTGGGTTTCTTTGAACTTTAGGAGCTCTAAAGAAACTAGTTATAAAATGTAAATATTCTAAATCCCACTTGTGACCAAATTCAATTTCCCAATCCCATTACCAGTACTTTCCCTCTTATTTCCTGTCTTTTTTGTGGAAAGAAGGAAACATGGGGATTTTCCATTTGGGAGAACTATGCTAAGCAGCAAAAGACCAGCACACAAATCCTCTTCATTATGTTCATTATTGGTGTGCATATGGTGGAATTATGACATAAGCTTCTCTTTATTTTTCATTCAACTCCAACTCGACTGTACACAGACATCAAAATAAACTCAACTGATGTTAATGGCTCCTCGGAAAATGTATCATCCTTCAGAGATGAGAATAGTGGAGTTTTGATTAGTAGTAACATTTAATATTCATCTAAACATCTCGATGTGTAGCATTCATTCATTCATTTTCCTTCGACTTAGTTCCTTTATTCATCAGGGGTCGCCACAGTGGAATGAACCGCCAACTTATCCCACATATTTTTTGCACAGTGGATGCTCTGCAACCCAGTACTTGGAAATAATGTGGAGCAAACAACCACAAAAATGTCATTTGTAATGGAACCTTACTGCTTATAAGTCTTAATACAGTGAGGCGTTGTTCCCTATATCTTCATTAATGCTTGCCCCTGACCGTTTCCACACTTGAATTATGAATAATGGCCACTGCAGATGACACTGGAATTTTAATGAAAAAACTGTTTTTCATAAAGATTTGCAATCATTTTCATAAAGCACATTTATAGGCTCATTTTTTAAGATTTATAAACTTAAAATCATACATATTGTGATTTTTCACATGCAGTCACTTGTATTTTCTTCATGATTCATTGTGTGATGATTACTTAATTAAATGTCAGAGTAACTATAATGCGTTATATTTATATTTTTCTATGCATACATTTACAGCCAGCATTCTTGAGATGATTGCATACTCTGAGTCACTGGCCTGCGCTTTTGGCATTGTCCACTGAAAATGAAGATCACAACAGTGACCTTCGGCTGAACATTGGCTTTGTGCCTTGAAGTAAACTGTATTTTTTCCTGCTTGTTTAGGTGGAGAATCTGTTTTACAGGTTACCAAGGAACGTGTAAGGATTTAGGTTACCAATGATTTCTTAAAGATCTATTAATGCCTATTTTTTTTGACACTACTGACATATTTTGTGGTCCAATAATTGCATATATGTTATTAAAAACCCAAATTTAATCTGTTCATCATATAAAGGGATTAAGCCTTTGATGCGTTATTTTTGATTACTTTGTATACTTTCTAAAAATATATTAATTTGTGTTTCAAAGGTGAATGAACTTCTTGGAAAACGATATGATTTTCAGTCAACGACATAATTTATTATGTATTACCTGTAATATTCTTGCAAATTTGTTTCTAGATTGAGCCATGTGGCCTTTTAGTCCTGCTATTAACTCTTCTAATGTTATGCGATGCATGAGCACCTCCCAAACTAAAACAAAAGCAGGGAGCAGACTGAGGGAGGAAAGGCCCATGTAAGCATCAGAAACATACAGACTGCCTCCTCAGAGGCCTCATACGCCAACAAAACATAAGCAGCCTGTTTGCATAAGATGTTACGGGAGTGACTCACTGACTGCGGGGATGCAGAGAGGAGATGGACTATTTCCTCTATAGTTGGAGCTCTGCCACCACCACACTCCCAATTACAGCATTCGACTGGCTGGCCGCGAAAAAAGCCGCCTCCACCAGACGGGCTGGGAGCAGCAGCCATGCAGTGGTAAACCAGATGCAGATAAACTACACTTCCTCTACGTCTTCTCGCGTTGGAGCAAACTCAGTCTAGTCAAAATAATAGCGTAACTTTCTGCTTGAGTTCTCAGACGAAAGTGTAAATATACTCGCATCAGATTGAGACTGAGACAGAAAATAATATTTCTCATGAACAGGAAGCATTCTCATGTCTGAAAATATTGCGGTCACTCAGGCCTCCGTACAGAAAAAGATGTTTTGATTTATTACATAGTAAACATTAGGCTGCATGTAGGGTTTTAAAGTACCATTCACCAAATGTCAGTGAAGATCAACACAGTTTCAATCAAATCAGATCTAATGAGTAATTTGTTTAAATCTAATCTGTGACTGATGATCTGGCTATTTCTTACATTTTTTTTATGTTGGCGAGAAAAAAGTTCTGTTTGGCTAGTATCCTGAACATCTATAGCAGCAAGTTATCAGTCATGTTCCTTGATTTAAGTTGAAGCGACAAGAAAAGTACATCTGATTAAACAACAAAAAGTAAGCAGCAAAGATTTTTTTAAGTGTATAATTAAAATTATTATAGTTATAGTTAAAAAATATTAACACATTCACTATTTCTTTTATATCTAATATGATATACATAAACCCAGCAGGCACAGGACATCAACATGATGTCACATTGACGTTATTCTCCAACTTTGGGGGCACGTTGCCTGTTGTTTAAAAATGAAAATCGGGTCGATGTCAATGTCCAACGTCTAAACAAAAATCAACAAAATATCAACATCTAATGATGTTACAGCTTGACGTTGTGTGGACGTTACCGCTTTGATGTCTATCAAACAGTGGATTTTGGTTGCCATACCTGATGAATAAATGTCAGTATTAGATGTCAAATGATGTTGGTTTAAGATGTTGGTTCACATTGAATTTTGGTCACTTTCCAACACAACCAAAAATCAACCAAACATCAACATCATTTGATGTCATTATTGGATGTCAAAATAATGGTGTCCTTAGACGCTGGCTAGACATTGAATTTTGGTCACCTGACATCACAACCTAAATCTATATTAATGTCTTATGATTTTGTGTCATCTTCTCTCATCTCATTCAGTTAAAAATTACAAACTAAAAAAAGTTAATAAATCTGTTGCCTTGAAATGATTAAATAATGATTATAGAAATGATTATCGAAATCAAGTTAGATCAACTTAGCAGTTCCAAGTTATGATGTATTTACTGACTTTTTAAAAAAAAGTAATGCAGGAATAACCTAACTGATATTTGCAACTGAAAAACAGCATATTTTGAGATGGGAAAGTCGAGTAGTTTGTTAAATTAGACAAACAAAACTTAAAATCACACAATGGGCAGTGAATGAATGGGATGATGAACTACATAAGATTCCACAACCACATGAATCCAGTGACTTTTATTTTTCCCACTTGTGCAGGCTTACTGTAAGTATTCTGGATATCATTACATTGCTCATTCTGTGGTTTCCGCTCACTTGGCTGTCATGAAGACGTTAAAAGAAAAGAATGGGAAAAAAAAAAACTCAAATGTAATATGAACTGGAACATATTAATACTAATCAAAATATTTACACCATTTGCACCTATAATCATTTGTGTTCTTAGTTGATGAATATAGTTACATACAGATACATATAAGTCTTGGGGAATAGCATGAGAAAAGACTTTTTGTGATCCAAGCACAGTGTTGTTATATCTGAAGAATTAATCTAGGGCTATAACTGCCATAGACATTGACAGAACACCTTGCCCCCAAATATTCAGATTAGTGGTCATATCATATGTGCTTTTAAAATGTGTATTATTAACTTATTACAGTAATTCCTCTTTAATAATGCCAAAAAAATGGAATACTCCCGTTTGATCATAGGACATATTCTGACAGGTCAGTTCCAAAATAACATATTAAGAAATTGTACCCTAAAGGCACGGTTCACTTAAAAAATTTATTTGTTGTTAATTAAAGGAACAGTTCAATAATGAAAATGTCCTAATTTACTCACAAAAAGTGTTTCTTAACGTTTATGAATTTCTTCTGTCGAACACAAATTAATTTCTTTCTTCTGTTGAAACTCAGTAATGTTGGAAAAAACAGTCATTGACATCCCACTGTGGAAGTCAGTGGCTGTTTTTTTCAACATTCATCAGTATATCTTGTTTTGTGTTTAACAGAAGAAGGAAATTCAAACAGGTTTAAAACAAGTGGAGGATTAATAAGTTAAATTAATAAAATGTCTGGGTGAATATCGCTTTAACTCATACTCGAAATTGTGATACATTGAGGTCGTGTGAAACAATTGAGTTTGCCCAAGAAATTCAACATTATTTACAGCATTATTACTTTTCAACCCCCAACACCTATGTTGTAAGTAGGTTTTAACTCTGGATCCTACTTGTAGAAGATTATTTCTTAGTTAAAGCAGTGGTTTGGTCACTAGTCTGATTCCCTTGACTTAAGACAACCTCCTCTCTTTAAAAAATAACAAAAGGATATTTTGTTTTCAGAAATGAATGTGTTCTTTATTTACATGATTTACAGGAACTGAAAGCCCAAAGGCAAAAGACTTAGTCATGATGATGATGATGAGCCCATACTATTTTCAGAAATTAAAGAGACTTTAAGTTTCCCACATCTCCCTGAACTTTTTAGACCACACTAATGCACTAAAGAAAAAATGTTTGAGGTGAATTTCTTTTAAAAAAGCTTTAAATTACCTTTATTTGGAAGTTGAATACAATACAAAGGTACTAATGTTTTGAAGTAACTTAAGAGTTATGAAATCAATACTTGGTTATAAATACAATAATTTCTTAAACCCTGAATTACATTTGTTATTCTAGTCAAAGTCCTCTTCTGTAAAATCGAAGAAAAAAAACCCCTAAAAATAAATTTCAAGTTGTTTGTGTTCTTTCAAACATTCTATTTAAAAATATTTCGTTTTACACAGAAATAATAAGCAGCACAATTGACTAATGAAAATATTTAAAAATATTTATTCAGCATCAAATCATAGCAAATGCTGTCATTTCAGTTTTGACTTAACAAAAATAGATACATTACATTTTGAATATATTTTAAATGGATATTAGTATTTCTTTATTTTTTCCCCTGTTGCCTGTTTTTATTAAATAAGTGCAGCCAAAGTCCCTTTAGATACATTACACTATGAATATATTTTAAATGGATATTAGTATTTCTTTATTTTTTTTCCTGTTGCCTGTTTTTATTAAAAAGTGCAGCAAAAGTCCCTTTAAGGCAGGTAGTGTTTGGTGCAGCCTTGGTATAGGTATAGTTTCTCAAAAACATTTTTAAAATCCTACCACCCCAAAGTTCTGATTTGTGGTGGATTTTTACAGAGAAATCTCTTGGCTTATGTCTTTTGAACTGCTCTTGAAGGAAAACCACAAGTTGGAGGATAAGTACCCTAATTTTAAGACAAAAATGCTTACTATAGATCATTTTAAATTTGCTTTAAATATATGGACCGTCAAATTCTTTTCATAACCTAAATCTTTTTTAGTTAATATATTCACTCACAATTTCAGAGCCTTTTGCGAGCATGGCCTCTGCTCTTTGTTTTCCAGTGCTTTCGCGCCACATGAGTGGGAAGACATATTGTGTAACACCATGACGATCAACAAACAGTTCCTAGCATGCCATTGGTGAAAGCCATTTTAGCGATGTGGCGTCTCGTCCTCTCCTTCTGACCGCCGCTGCCTGTCTGAAACCGCCGCTCGTGGTCATTGTCCAAGTGAAATACACTCAGGCCAGACCACACTTCACACCAGCAGAGCCGACAACACTCTCTACGGGTAATTGCCTGTATGAACAACAGTCCGGTTTAACAGTGAAAGTTTCTGAGGTTCCTGAAAAACACCTTGGTATGTCATTACTTTAGTGTTTTAATGTCACAATGTCGATTACAACTACACAAAATAGATGGCAAGCCATTTATTATCTATTGTGCTACTAGTATCTTTCCATCAATATACTTCATATAGTTGCTACTTATTCTTTGTGTACAGTAAACTACCAGTAAGGTAGGTGTAACTTTTAAAAGATACTTTTTATTCATTAGATCAGTGTTTCCCAACCCTGTTCCTGAAGGCACACCAACAGTACACATTTTCAACCTCTCCCTAATCAAACACACCTGAATCAACTTATCATAACATCAGAAGAGACTCCAACACCTGAAGTTAATGGGTCAGAAAAGGGAGACATCCAAAATATGTACTGTTGGTGTGCCTCCAGGGACAGGGTTGGGAAACACTGCATTAGATAACGTTAGTGTGCCTATTAGCGTAGCATCAACACTTACTGATGCAAAAACGTATTCCTTTATTATTTAATTGTTATAAGTGTTTATTATTATAAAATATACAATCTTATTAAAAAGTGCTTAAAGCAGCTAATCAATATTAGGATACAGTCAATTTTATCTAATGCATAAGAGCTGTCTAGTGCAGGGGTGTCCAAACTCAGTCCTGGAGGGCATTCATTCATTCATTTTTCTTCGACTTAGTCCCTTTATTAATCTGGGGTCACCACAATGGAATGAACAGCCAATATATCCAGCATATGTTTTACGCAGCGGATGCCCTTCCAGCTGCAACCCATCACTGGGAAAACCCATACACACTCATTCGCACACATACATAAACACACTATGGACAATTTAGCCTACCCAATTCAACTGTATCACATGTCTTTGGACTGTGGGGGAAACCGGAGCACCTGGAAAACCCACGCAAACGCAGGGAGAACATGCAAACTCCACACACAAACGCCAACTGACCCAGCCGAGGTTTTGAACCAGCAACCTTCTTGCTGTGAGGCGACAGCACTACCTACTGCGTCGCCAGTATACCATAGTATACCATAGTATTTTAAAAGTATATAAACTTCTAAAACAATTAGTAGTATCTAAAAATAAGAGTACCAGCAAAATAGGCACATTACATTTAATAGATTAAATACTTAAAACTACTTAATTTTGACTATATATTTTTGTTGTTTGAAAAAAAGAAAAACAAGCTAAACTATTGTACAGCCCAAAAACCAGAACAACATCAACAAAAAACACTGATATTTAATTATTTATTCATTGTTTGTATGACTACAATGTATTTCTAAAGGAGTGCTGCCATCTATTGGTGCAAGGAGATTTAAATGAATTCAAATCAAATCTACACTACAAACCTGCGGCTCTTGAAATATTAGTATCTTTTTTTATAAAAGCATGTGAGCAATCTGTCTTTTACTAGATTTTAGAGCTATTAAATAATTTGTAAAACTTTAGGTTGTATGCCAAGTTAGCACTGATAAATCTAAAATAAATTTTCACATTTATTTGAGACAAATGTAGTTAGTAGTTATTGTGATTCAGTCCTTTGTCATTCGAGTGAATTGGTTTTATTTGCTTTGTTATATTTTGGCCAGAGAATGCATGACTGAAAGTGTGTTTAGATGGTTAGTTCACTCACAAATTTGTCATTTACGCCATTCCAAATCTTGCTTCTGTAGTTCACAATTGAAGATATTTTGACTAATGTTGATAACCAAACAGGTTAAAAAGGGTTAGTAGTCACTGGCAATCTGAGTTTAATCTGAATTTTATATATATATAAAATTTGCTACATATTTATTTGATTTGTTTATAAGCATAGGGTATTTGTACAGATGCAAAGGTTTTAAGTGGTCTTAGGCCCCGTTTACACAAGTGCGTTTTAGCTTTAAAATGGCGTTTTAGAATGAAAACGATCCGCGTCCACACTAGCGTTTCACCCAGCGTTTCTGAACAACTCTCCGTCTACACCACACCACTGAAAACACACATCAAGTGAACACACACAGACTCTCTCTCTCTCTCTCTCTCTCTCTCTCTCTCTCTCTCTCTTTCTCTCTCTTTCTCTCTCTTTCTCTCTCTCTCTCTCTCTCTCTCTCTCTCTCTCTCTCTCTCTCTCTCTCTCTCTCTCTGGCATGCGCTGCAGCATATCTACCAAGATAAGAGCTGTGCTTGTCGGACTGTTCATCAAGGATGGATCCAATCTCACTATATTTGTTAAACATGATATTTAATTCATCTTGTTCTTTGTATCTAACGATATATTCCCAGACTTTTTAATCTATTACTTGTTCTCAGGTAACGTGTTTTTGCTGAGCGCAAAGATAAGTTAATAATGAATGTACACTGATTTTGCATATTTGACTGATTGTTTGCCTTTATTTGCTATAATGTATAAACTTATTGTACGCGATACTTTTATAATGGCCATTATTGATGATTAAAACTGATATTCAGCCAAAGAGAGGGTATGTTTCATATTTTCAATAAAAATGAAAGGAGGCAGTTTTGTTATAGGCTCCGTTTTGTTATAAATATGCACACAGTGAAGATGACGATCATAAATAGCTCCACGACACGGCGCCTCAACATTTTTGCTGTCTGTTTAGGTTGCTAATATCAAAATGAAAATAGCAGTTCCTTAAATCATGTTTTCATTTTATTGTTAAGATAGTGAAACAAAGTAGCCAGGCTAATGTGAATTAGGTTATAAAGTGCACTGTTCCCTTTGAAGATTTACCAGACGTGTCCTCAATCGGGAGTTTGTTTTCCATATCAAACTTGCGAAGTCTGAACTTACAAGGACAGGATGCAGGACTGAACTGTGTGTAGGCTACTTAATATTGAGGGAAAAGCCCCAATCAGATAGGTGAATGTCTGCAGCCCCACCTCCGTTTTCAGATGTCTTCGTTTTCCCCCATCCACACTGAGACGAAGCAGCAGCGTTTTCGGCACTCGAAAACTCCGGCGAAGTGTGGACAGATGGCGTAACCGTAGCAAAACCTATGCATTTTAAAACTAAAACGCATTAGGGTAAACGGAGCCTTAGTTTCATAAATAAGGAAATAAAAAAGGAAATAAACAATTTTTTTGTAGAGTGTTTTATCTTACTATTTTGCACTTTTTGACATTTTGAAAGCCTGATTTATTTTCTAAAAGCGAGAATATAAAAATATAAATATAAATAAAATAAAAACTACCAACAATTATTTTACTGAAGCTATTCATAGAATACAATTAGCATATTCAAGTCTGACAGTCACACATGGTGTGTTTAGAGAAATTAGAAATATACAAATGCAGTTATTGTACAGTACAAAATACATACAAACAAATTCTTTATGAGAAAAAAAGTGTTGCATTGCTTTTTTAAGGACATTTCATGTCCCATTGAAATGTAGTGTCCAAAGATCAGGTCATCATGGCTTCGTCATAAACCACTGCACAAAACCACAATGCACTTGTCTTTTACAGCTCCTCCTTCAGGTGGTGGGTCTATAGGAGCATGGTCTTAATTTACTTATTTGAGCTGAGCCCAGACAGGTTTTGTGGGGAATTAACTATCCACCAGGTGTTCACATGACAGCCCCAACCTTTTTTTGCTTTGGGAGAGCCAATCAGGCACTTTTTGATCATTTTATGATCATTCAGGCACTCAAACACCTCTAGCACGATAAGATGATGGTTCAAGGTGAGCTTCGGTGTAGAGTCTTTGGCCCAGGTGGAGAAGTTCAGGTATCTTGCCGCTTTGTTCTCAAGTGAGGGAAGGATGCAACGTAAGATTGACAGATGGATCGGTGCAGCGGCAGCAGTAATGCAGTCCCTGTACTAGTGTGTTGTGGTAAAGAGAGATTTTAGGCAAAGTTCTTTATTTAACAGTCAATCAACGTTGCTACTCTGACCTATGCTCTTGAGTTTTTTGGTCATGACTGAATGGACAAGATTGTGGAAACAAACTAATGAAATTTCTTTCCATCACAGAGCATGGCAGAGCACACACTTATAGATAGGGTGAAGAGCTCTGTCTCCAGGGAGAAACTTGGAGTAGAGCCGCTGCTCCTCCACATCAAGAGAAGACAGTTGAGGTGGCTTGGGCATCTGTTTTGGATGCCTCCTGGATGCCTACCTGGGGAGGTGTTCCCCACTAGGAGGAGGCCCAGGAGGAGACCCAGGACAGACTGGTTGTGTCTCTGCATGCCTGGGAAGATCTTGGAATTCTCCTAGAGAAGCTTTAGGAAGTGTCTAATGAGTCACTGCTGCCCAGTGACTTGGCACCAGATACGCGGTTAAAGATAGATGGATATTTGTAATGGATGTTTCTCACATCATAAATAGTTTTAAAATAAATGCATGTTTCACCTGTAAGGGAATTTAGGTTTCAATGTGCTTACATTAAATAAATAAGTCTAAGGAATCATGTCTAAGGAACTATAGGAATACAAATTTGCATGAAACTTTACTTTCATGTAAATTAGAGAAGATAAATACTTTTGACTACCTGAAGACTACCTTTATGACTTTCTTCATGTGTTGAAATGAGATTACTGACAAGAGTCTTTCTGATTTTTACACCTCAGACATCAGTGAAAGTACCAGCAGACTAAAGCACACTACTTCTGAGAAAATGTGTACACCAGCTTAACTAGAACAACTATTGCACCCAAGCCCTCTTCATCCTGAGCTTTGTGCTTCTCTTGAGTAGCCATCTAAATATGCCATATAGATATTGGTTGTTCGACACCAATATTTTCATAGTCTCCCCTAAGTGAAGATATGATTTTGTCAATGGCAGTGATGGTTCACACCAGCCCAGCCTCTCGACACATTCGATAGAATTGACCATGCTTAGATATCAGATTAGATGGAGAGTCTATCTCTGTGATGATCCCTCTGTCCATCACAATTACCCTGTTGGGAAAAGGATTGAGTTAGACCACTGTCAGTCACCATAATCATATTCATTTGAGTATTTAGATTTGCTCTTTGTTATACCTTGTGTAGTCCATGATGGTGTTGAGGCGGTGTGCAATGGTCAGAACTGTGCAGTCCTCAAACTGAGTTCGGATGGTGGACTGTATCAGATTGTCAGTCTCTAGATCCACTGCTGCAGTGGCTTCATCTAAAACCAGAATCTTGGTCTTTCTGAGAAGAGCTCGAGCCAGGCAAATTAACTGCCGCTGACCCAGACTAAAGGCCAGAGTATTCAGACAGGTCGGGTGTTAGTCAAATAATGAATAAAACAACTCAAGCTAAAAACTAGGGCAAAATCTAGAGCTTGTACCTGAGATTCTCTCCACCCTCTGAACACTCATGGTTGAGTTTGTTAGGCAGGTTAGACACAAAGGTCTTGAGATGTGCAAGTTCTAGAGCTCTCCAAACCTCTTCATCAGTGTAGCTATCAAAGGGATCCAGATTTATACGCAACGAACCTGAGAACAGCACTGGATCCTGGGGCAAAAAAGTGGGATTAAGCCTTTTCTTAAAGATTGGGCTATTTGTTGTTAAATCAATTTTTTCCGATTTCATGTTTACCTGTGGGATGATAGTGATACGAGACCTCAGTTCATGTAGTCCAATATCTGCTATGTTTATCCCATCTATAAAGATCTCTCCTTTTGCTGCCTCAAGGATCCGGAAGATTCCTAGAGCCAGAGATGATTTTCCAGCCCCTGTTCTTCCCACAATTCCAACCTGATTGGATTTGATGAATGGCTTAGCATGTATTAAATGACCAAATATGACAAAGCTTATTAAATTCCTCCAAATGTTATATTTACTTTTTCTCTCTCATTGACACTGAGGGAAATTTCTTTCAAGGCCCAGTCAAGACCCCTGCGATACTGAAGTCCAAATGCATGGAATCCAATGGATCCTGATCTGGGCCAGTCAGATGGGAGTGGACTGTCCTCGAATGTCCATGGTGCCTGTAACAACCAAAAAAAACTTGGTAACCTCAAGAATAAATGTAAATATTTAATTTGGTCACTCATTGTAAGGAAATTTATTGCAGAAACAGCACTACCTCTTTTGCCGTTTCAGCATATTCTTTCACTCGCTCAACAGACACAATGTTGTTTTCTACATCAGTCCATGACCGCACAATCCAGCTTAGGATCCCAGTTACCTGCAGTGTGAATTGTCTTTAGAATTTCTTATATGATATGCAGATTTTTTCCAAAGCTTTTTAAGACTTTTTGATGAGTTTCCTACCTGGAGAGAGTGAGACACAGCTAACCCCACGATTCCAGGACTTAAAGTTGCCCTTTCCATAACAGAGAGGATAGCTGCAGCAAGGACCAGCAAGTTACCCAGGAACTCTAGATTTACTGCCAGCCACCTATTGAAATAACATTACGAATATTGTAAAATGTTGGACGGAATGGCTGGACATGCAACAAAGAGTGAATAAGTAAACTGAATCTGACCTTGTAGCCACAAATCTCGGGAAATAAGACATCTGATGGCGGTCCACTCGGCAGTTAGCCTGAAGAATGAACCTAGGCTGTTCATCAAAGGCCCGGATCACACTGGCTCCTTGGACTGTCTCATTGAAATGAGTATAGATGGGTGAACGACTCACTGATTCTAGTCTTCGCAACTGGCAGGATGTGGCAACATAAAAACTCTGAAAACAAAGTGGAATTTGTGTCAAATAAATGATAGGTGCTCCATGTTTTGATATCCTTGTTCTTTGAATAATCTGTATAAGCATACCTGGATAAAGGCATAGAGAAGAGCCAATGGCAGTATGATCACTCCTGCAAATGGAGTTGCTATCAGCACGATAATGCAAACCTCCAGAAGTTTGAACACATAGCCTAGCATGATCTTCAAACCATGAGGGATCATGCAATCAATAGCATCTATCTCTTTTGAGAAACGATTGAGAAGGTTACCACTAGGTGTTTTTTCAAAGAATGACATGGGAGAGTGAAGTACATTGTTCAGAAGATCCAGATGAAGTTGCCGGGATGCAATTATTCCTCCAAGGGATATTGCCACAGTAGTCCCAAAAATTGCAATTCCTGCAATAAATGATTACAGTTAATG
The DNA here is from genome assembly GCF_903798145.1 of Danio aesculapii. NCBI lineage: Eukaryota > Metazoa > Chordata > Actinopteri > Cypriniformes > Danionidae > Danio > Danio aesculapii. Next base: position 36,008,103 of record NC_079437.1, read on the forward strand.
TTCAAGACTAATATACAGACCAAGGATACTAGATGTTTGTTGAAGAAACCTGAGAGAATGCAAACCTTGCACAAAGCCAAGAGCTCCATAAACACCAAGCTTCAGATCAGTGTTAACCTGTGTTCCATTTATAACTGGGTCATCTGCCCACAAACTGAGCCAGTAGCTGTAAGCCAGTGAAGCAACTTGCTGGAATGCATAGAGGAAGATGATGGGGATTATGAAGGCCAAGCCGATGGTCCTGAAGTACTCCACATACATCTCCAGTTTCACCTATGTGACCCATTATCAAGAAGAACATGTGATGAACAACACTGTGGATTATGTTTTGCATGTACAGGCTATATTACAGTGTTCAAAACAACATAGCTCAAAGGTCTGTAATCAGGGGTTAAAATTAGATCTCTGTGGTGACACGAGTATCTAAAACCCTTGTCACTGAAAATTAACCTGCCACCTTGACATTAGACTTAAGTTACATGTAAAGGTATATTTTGGTGTTCACCCATTGTTTGTGAAGTCTGCGGATGTGGTTGTACTGCTTACCCGGCCTGTATGTGCTTTGTCAGCCTGGGTTAGTCTGCCAACTTCTTCCCTGTGCTGCTTCGGTTTTGTGTCAGATATGACCTCTATGGTTTGTATAATTCCACTTCTCATGCCTCCACTTCATTAAACAAAGTTGACAAGATGAATATGTACTTTTCAACAAATGTAGAAGTTGTATTTTCAAAACCTGGTAACTCTTACCTGATGAGTTGCTTTTGGGAGAGGTCAGTAGAGAGTTCTGTCATGCTTAGGTGAGATACTGTGTTTCTGGTCCCTAAAACCAGGTGCATCTGTTATAAATGCAATGTTAACATATACATTTTTACCATAGTGGCTGGAACTCAATCTTACCTCTGTGGGTGGCACTTTCCTTGCGTTCACTAACAGAAAAAGCCTTAAAAAACTCTGCAAAGGCATTCTTTCTGCTCAGAAGCTCGGCATAAGAGCCCATCTCTGTGATTTCTCCATCCGCCATCACCAGGATCAAGTCTGCTTGGGGCAAGAAGCTGAGCCCATGAGTCACCAGAACGCGAGTCTGTTTTAGCAGGGAATAGAGAACATGATCAATCAAGCTATCTACTACAGTAGATTGTCAAACATTTGGGACAATTGATTTACAGTACATAAACATTAACCCTTTATGGCCTTCCTATCATAATTTGTAGTTCTTAACAATTTCCCCATTGTTGACAAGATATTTCAAAGGTTACCTGTGAGGGTTGGGTTTAGGGTATAGAAGAATAACATATAATAATACTGTTTATATAATACATACTGTTTATTTTACAGTATAAAAATACATTATGCCTATGAGAGTCCTCATAAATTACAAAAAACAACCTGTGTGTACACACACATGCACATATATTTGTGTGTGTGTATGTTTAACTTAAATCATATCTCTTAAAGTAAATTAGCCATAATGAAATCCATTGAAAGTTCAGTTGAAATGACAGGAATAGAAAATTGCTGACTTAATATTTAATTACAAAACTGTTACTTCAATTTAGAATGTAGCATTTCATGTATTAGGGTTTACATATTTTTTTGTTCATCCTATTCATATTTTTAATCTTACCTTATTTTTAAGAGCACCATTAGGTCCAATGACTTTTTCAAAGATGTGTTTTCCCACATGTGCATCCACCGCTGACAACGGATCATCCAACAGATAGATATCAGAATTCCTGTAGACTGCTCGTGCCAGACTTACTCTCTGTTTTTGACCTCCTGACAGATTTAACCCCTGTGAACATTATAAAAATGTAGTTGTGATGTGATGTATATCTGCAATGTAAGAGCTCACATTTAAAAGCTTTTAATAAGTTCACACAATACATTCACAACACCTTTTCTCCAATCTCTGTGGCGTCTCTTGCAGGAAGGATCTCCAAGTCTGGTAGGAGGGCACAGGCTTCCACAACTTTCTGGTACAAACTGTCTTTCATCTCACATCCAAATAAAATGTTGTCTTTAAGAGTGGCATTCTGGATCCATGCTTGCTGAGGAACATAAGCCACAGAGCCCTGAAAGAAAGTGTTAGCTAACTGATGTGGAATATGTAATTGATGCTAATATATATTTTACTGATGTTCCTGATAGATTTACCGTGATTGTGATGTGGCCGCTTTTCTTTTCCATTTCACCCAGCATTGCAGACAAGAGAGAGGATTTTCCACTGCCCACATGACCAACCACAGCCACTAGTGAACCTCGCTGAACTTTGACATTAATCCTGGAATGAATTGTTGCCAGATTTTAATCTATATGAATGATGGACCTACAGAGATCTTTCAGCAGGAGTTTTAAGTAAGTCATAAATATGTTCATATCTACCTCCTGAGACATGCTGTACTGTCTTTAGACCAGCTGAATGTGCCATTGTTAATAACAACACTTTCAATATCTGAAAAGAGAAATAAATAGAGAGACAATGAGTTTTTCTTTAAGAAAACACATGTTCTACAGACAATTTATTCTATATAATGTTTAAAGTCATTTTTTGAAGCTGGATTCCTTTTAAAGTATTAAATGCAACCTAGAGCGGAATATTCAGAATATTTTCTTGCATTTAATGAAGAAAGAAAATCATACAGGTTTGGAACAGCAAGAAGACGAGTAATTGATGACAGAAATATACAGTTTGGTCCATAAATATTTGGACATTGACACAATTGTAACATTTTAGGCTCTATAAACTAACACAATGGATTTGAAATGAAGCGAACAAGATGCTTTAACTGCAGACTGTCAGCTTTAATTTGAGGGTATTTACATACAAATCAGGTGAACGCTGTAGGAATTACAACAGTTTGCATATGTGCCTCCCACTTGTTAAGGGACCAAAAGTAATTGGACAAGTAATCAAACTTTCACTTTTTAAAACTTGGTTGCAAAACCTTTGCAGTCAATTACAGCCTGAAGTATGAAACGCATAGACATCACCAGACACTGGGTTTCATTCCTGGTGGTGCTCTGCCAGGCCTCTACAGCAACAGTCTTGGTTCCTGCATGTTCTTGGGGCATTTTACCTTCAGTTTCGTCTTCAGCCAGTGAAAAGCATGCTTAATCGGATTCAGGTCAGGTGATTGACTTGGCCATTGCAAAACATTCCACTTCTTTCTCTTCAAAAACTCTTTGGTTGCTTTTGCAGTTTGCTTTGGGTCATTCTCCATCTGCACTGCAAAGCACGTCCAATAATTTCTAAAGTACTTGGCTTAATATGAGCAGAAAATATTGCCTGAAACACTTCAGAATTCATCCTGCTACTTTTGTCAGCAGTCACATTATTAATAAATACAAGAGAACCTGTTCCATTGACAGGCGTACATGCCCACATCATGTCACTACTACCACCATGCTTCACTGCTTAGGATCACGAGCAGTGCAAATCCTTTCCTTCTCCATACTCTTCTCTTCCCATCACTCTGATACAAGTTGCTCTTGATCTCATCTGTCCATAGGATGTTGTTCAAGCACTGTGAAGGATTTTTTAGAACGCTAATCTGGCCTTCCGGTTTTTAAGGCTCACCAATCTTTTACATCTTGTGGTGAACCTTCTGTATTCAATCTAGTGAAGTCTTCTCTTGATTGTTGACCTTGACACACATATACCTAACTCCTGAAGAGTGTTCTTGATCTGGCCAACCGTTGTGAAGGGTGTGTTCTTCATCAGGGAAAGAATTCTTTGGTCATCCTTCACAGTTGTTTTCCATAGTCTTCCGGGTCTTTTGTGACCGCAGCTTTAAGCTGACAGTCTGCAATTAAAGCTTGTCTTGTTCGTTTCATTTCAAATCCATTGTGTTGGTGTATAGAGCCAAAAATGCTAGAATTGCATCGATGTCCAAAAAATTTGGGACTTAACTGTAATATGGGGTGAGGCATCTCTATGCTGTAAGTGTGAATAAAAGCTCATAAAGCTATACCACAAGTTAATAAGGCAACAGTGTGACAATTATGTTGTTGCATTTGCATAAAAAACATAAACCATGCATTAAAATGAGCCTGACTTTGTTATTAAAAATAAAGTAAAGGGAAAGCCTGGACCTTCTCTTTTATTTAGTACAAAAAAAGATTTTTAATAAATCGGTAACACAAAAAGGTCTTTAACACAAAATGTGGAAAACATTTACATAAATATTGCTGAATTACAGTGCTTAAATGATGAAGACCTACACAAATTAGCTTGTCTTGCAAAAGATCTGCTAAAATATTCTTCAAGATGCGTGGTTTTGTGAAATCAGTAACTCATTATTTATTTATATGTTTATTTATATATTTCAATGATGGTTTTGGTTACACCTTCCTGCTTTAGGATTCTACCATCACATTGATAGGGCCATCTCTTTATTGCTCAACGTGTAAAAATGTTCTTCATATGAGGCGTAAGAAGTGTTTTACATCATAGAAGACAGTCTGAAAACACCGGAAAGCTAATGCACTCACTGGAATTGTATGGAACTCTCTCCACGCTATCAAGTTTCAGCTCATCTTGACAGAGAAACTTCCCAAGACGTTTGAGAGAAACCACCACCTTAGAAATGAGAAGAAACAAATAATTCTCTAAATATAGTGCTTTAACAATATAGTACATATATTGCATACAGTACTGGTGCTCACCTGCATGGTAGTACTCATTGCAAATGGCAGTTGACTGAGTGGAGCTTTAAGTATGTTAATAAGAGCCATGGACACAAAGATTTTCTGCGCATCCAGAACATGCTTATCATCAATTAGCACATAGACCCCAAACATGGCAAATGCAATCTGGAGGCATAGGGGTGTATGTCATATAATTATATAGATGTTAGGATTATATGAATAAACGTTTTTGCTGATGTCTCTGAAATATACCAATAATGTGGAGGAGTTGAAGGAGGCGATGGAAATGGAGTAAAGTATCTGGGACTTCTTCAGAGCATTCAGCTCTTTTTCCCTGTATCCGAGCACTCGCTCTCTGAAGGCATTCTCCCACGCGTAAAACTTCAGGATTTTTATGCTACTCAAGATCTCGTTCATCAGCTTAATGCGTTCATCCTTATTTTTCATCTGGACCTCCTGAAAGCATAAATTAAATGTGAATTCTGAATATTTGTAGACATGAAGCAGATTGGCAGCACTGTTTCAGTGGAACAGCATGGGCAATACCTGGAGCTTGCTTCTCATTTTGGCAATGAACCCATTCAAAGGGAAGATGAGAATTACAGTGGTGATGCCAGCCAAGGTGGATGGGCCGAGATGCTGTACAGGGGTAAGACATTGAAAGAATGAATGAATTTGAAAGTTTAGTCATTAATAACATTCCAATTACTGTACTCAGAAAATAAAAACACTGCAAAATTGTACTTTTAAGTACAAAACAGCTTGACACTGGGGAAGTATTCTAAAGGTGCTCTCATTGTCGTTCAATCTGGAGTTTTGCATGAGGTGAATATGCTCCTATGCATATGTATTTTTATCTTATGATTTCATAACAATATTGCTAAGTAAAAATAACAAACAGTAATAAAACAAATTAATTTAATTTAATTAATGATGTCGACTTAAGTGCATACTGTGAAATGAAAAGGTAATCGTGATCCTATGAAGTATGGAAGATTGACAGGAAAGATCATTACATGGTGTAAGTATTTGCATCTTGCAGACTACATCTAGAATCTGATATTAATTCAGTCTCATGTGATCTGACCGATGACCTGTCAGAAGCCATATTATACTCCACGATTGATCTCTTAGTCATTCTCATTCTGAGTGACCAGACACTGTAGCAGTTGTCCTAGTGTTCTATTTCATGATTCCAGACAGAATCTTAGTGCTCTATTGTCTAGTGTTCTGTTCTCTTAGTGTACTATTTCACTATTCCAGACGGCCAGAGATGGTCTTTACATGGTGGAAGGCAAATGCAGCTAAGTCACGAGGAATAGGCTCAAACATCCTCTAAGTATAGCAGAACTATTCATAGAAGAGGCCAAATTGAGACAATAAAAATCTTGTGAATGTACAAGGTGATGCTCACGTAGCTACCGTGCAGATATATGAAAGAGGCACCACATGTAATGCTGCATAAGAAGTGACCACTGCACAAATGGAATGGCATCAGTTGTAGGCAATACCTGGACTTTTGCACAGTATGCTTCAAGAATAGAGTCTTCGACCCAATGAGCAAGTTTTTCTTTAGACAGGGGTGCACCTTTCCTGCCAGGTCTGCTGCATACAAATAGCTGGTATGTGTCACTTTGGCAAAGTTTATTTAGCATAGTTTTTGTAACTTTAAGTCATTGTCTGGTTTGAGGAAACCAGTTTTACATTATTCGAGCTCTGTGAGAGTTGTCACTCACTGGATATTATCTTACCATTATCGGTAAAGAATAGAGATGGTTATGCATGAAATTCCCAGTTGATCAGCCATTTCCAAAATAATCAGATCAACCCATCTGGCACTAAAATTTATGACACCTTCAAAGTCACTCACTTTCTTCTCCATTCTTATGCTCTGTTTGACCTTCAACAGATTGTCTTGACCACATTTACATGCTTTAATTCACAGTTACTGCCATATGATTGGCTAATTAGTATTTACATTAACAAGCAGGTGAATGGGTGTACCTAATTGTATCTCCAGATGATTGATATATGTTTCAAAAATGTACAATGCACATGAATGCATCAAATGTATCATACTTTTTAAAAAAAGATTAGTTTTGCCATTATTTGCCTTTATTGTGGTAGGACAGTACTTGGGCAGAAAGCAAAGTTGAGGAGAGAAAGGGGGAATGAGATAGATAAAACTCTGACAACCCAAAGCACAAGTGGGCACAATGCCCAAGAGGCTATCGACACAGACTAAATGGCGATACTAGTACTTTGGGCAAGTAATAATACAACACATTCATCCATTTTATATTTCTATAGAAGCATCTGTTCTTACCTGCCAGAGGAAAAAAAGACACAAGGCGATTTCAATGGGTGCCAACCACAATGCATTGAAGTACATTACAATATCCATGAGCTTCTGGGTGTCAGCTGAAACCAAGTTCACTATCTCTCCGACTGTACATGTCCTGCGGGCTGCACTGTTGATGACTAAAGACTGTGGACAACCAGAGTAAATGTAAGACCTATTAAATCCCTTTTTGCATTTGCTAGTAAACACAAAAAGATTTACCTTCCTGTACACCAGTCCCATAACTGCAGTTTTTACTCTCATGCCAACTGTTAAGCAGGTATACATGTACTGATGGTTAAATAGGGACTGCAGGCAAGACAACAGGAACAGTGAAAAGGCAAAGAGGTAACCCTTCCACAAGGGGGCATCTTCATCCCTCACATAGCCGAGCAGTAGACTGAAGAACAAGAGCAAATATTATGGCATTTTTTATATACAGTACTGTGCAAAGATTTAAGACCACCATTATATTTGTTGTTTTAGTGTGATATAATGACAATATATAATAAATATTATTTTCTTTATTAAAATACAACCAAAAAATACAGGTTATAGTTAGATTTTTTTTATTGTTTAAGACCCTTTAAGACATTAAAGTTTTCAGTTCATTTTTGGTCTTATTGGAGAAATGTGGAAAAATGAGTGCTTGCAGACTTTCATGAAATATAGGGAAAGCTCTGGCCTGGTTTGTCTCTCTAATTATGCCAGTAGAGTTGGCAATATTGCTGAAAAAGCTATAAAGCTGAACTAAATACAGACAGGTTTTAATCCATTATGCCGTTCCTTCTAAAATGCACCACATTGATTCATTTGTGTCATGTTTCCCTATTCAAATATAATTAAATATTAGCATTTGCCTCTTAGAAACTAGATTTTTTTCATTGATAAAATTTACATTTTAGACTTTGTGAATGGCAAGGTGTAAATAAATGTATGTTTATTATAGACACGTCACTTAATTATAAATGTCTTTTTGTTTAAAGTAAAATAGTATTTGTCAAGTTATTTTTTGTGTGTGGAAAAGAAATGAATCCTTTTATTAAGCAAGAATCCATATATTTCTTAAAAAGAAAATCATCATTTTAGACCAATTAAGCTAGATTGAAAGCTGGATTAATGATGCTGAATATCACATACATAAATGATATTTTAAAATGCATTGAAAACTTTAAATTTTATTGTATTTATTTATTGCTGTGTTTTGATTACATACATGCAGTCTTTGATAAGCATATGATCATTGCTTTTACTTTTTCACTTCTGTTTTAGTACATGCTTGATCATTGCTGCTTCTCTCACCTTAGTACTTGCGGGATGGAGAACATCAAAGCATCTTGGATGACAAGAAAGAGAGTCCCAGCCAGAAAGTAAGGGCCAAATATTTTGGCCAGTGTCCAAAACAGAACAAAACCTGTGCACTGTTTCTTAACGAGTTTTCTGAACAGCTTTTTAACACAGGAACTCAGCTTAAAACCAAGTGTTTGCACCTCATTCAGAGAGCTCTTTCTCCTGTGGAGGAAGGATCAGATACACATGTAACCAGCCAGAAACATTTTAATCACTGCTTGAATAATTATAATTTAATTAAGCCCTCTTGAATCCAAATATTTTTTTGTAGTAAATATTCAATGTTGGCACAACGATCAATATAATCTTCATCTCAGAGTTACGGAAACAGCAGGTGTCTTACTGTTGCAGTTTGGCCCATTGTTTTGCCCACTCTTTTTCAAGATCACAGATGATTTTTTCAGACGTATCCTCTTCTCGTAGAGACCAGAGATCTTCAGCTTTTAAAGGTGAGCGGTAGCCCTTCACCACCAGACTGTGGAGCACAAATATCTGCATTTCTCAGTAAATCTGTGACTTCTTATTCTCCAGAGTCCAGAAATGAGAGACAGAGAGGTGACTCTACCTGCCGTACCACCAGAACAGTAATTTTGACAGGAAAGAAGCATCCTCAACTGGACATGGGTTCTAGTGGGATAAAAACAAGGCATTATTGTTTTTAACTATTTTCCAAAAATCTAAAGGATAACACTTTACTTTATAAGAGGTGTTCATAAGACTGTCATGAAGACTAAAATAATATAATGACATGACGCAGATCATAGAGTTTAGAAAAGACTTTATAGACTTTAGCTTAGAATAAGCTTGGCACAAATAAAGTACATTAAAGCTTGAACAGACTGACTGAATTGATGAATTTCTTTCTCCGTGTCTTGACAGTGCAGTACACTCAATGTGCGATGGATCTGTTGCTTATACACTCCTTCGTGAGCAGGTCAGGATGCTCATGTGGACCCATCGATTATAAACAAGCTTAAAAGCACCTGATTCTCCGCCAATTGACTAAGAGCTCTGTGTTTTATCAACGCTAGACAGTCTTAAATACACAAAGAAATAGCACACAAAAAAATCACCCCCTTCAGGTAAAGTGTTACCAAAAATAAGTACCGTTATAACATGGATGAAGCTGTACCTTCACATATACAGGTTTAAGAGTGTGGGGCCGCTGGTCAGCAAAACAGCTGAGGATGAGCTGTGCCAGCTGGAGAGACAAGAATGTGAAAAATGCCACAAATCTCATCGCATCTGCAGAGAAACCCTGTAAAACACATGACTGGTTATCAGCAGGATGTAGACGGCAGAGTGGGGCACTTAACACAGAGATGGTACACTCATTTTGACAATTCAATTCATGTTTATTTCTATGGCGCTGTTACAATGTAGATTGTGTCAAAGCAGTTTAACATCGAAGTTTTAAGTAAATTGAAACTGTATCAGTCCAGTTTTCGCAGTTGAAGTTCAGTTTAGTTCAGTTCAGTGTGCTTTAAATTTCACTGCTGAAAGTCCAAACACTGAAGAGCAAATCCATCGATGCGCAGCTCTACAAGTCCCAAGCCAAGCAAGCCAGTGGCGACAGTGGTGAGGAACAAAACTTTGATGAAAGTTGAAGTTGAAAATTGATGAAAGTGAAGGGAAGAAAAACTTTGAGAGAAACCAGGCTCAGTTGAGGACGACCATTTCTCCTCTGGCCAAACTTCCTGTGCAGAGCTGCAGTCTAGGCGCTGGAGGCTGGAGAATGCTGCACGTCCATCGTGGAGAACTGCAGATGTGAGTAGGTCACCGGTGCGTGTTTAACAAATTACCAACGTTTCTTTTTGTCCCTGTATTTTGTGCTGTGACGTTGCAGTGTGTAATATACCACTAACATGAAGCTAGTATACAGCAGATCAGATATCTATATCTGTTCTCTTTAAAATATGATTTTTGGGGGGTTTAATTTGTAAAGTAATTTAAATTGGATGGAAATCCTGAAGTGATTCTAGCTATATTGTTCTATGTTTTTATCATTCATTAGCATAATACTTTGGTCTAAAAGTGATTCTAACAATGTTGTTTATCTGTGTTATTGATAGACTTGTGGAACAGCCTTTGCTGTTTTTGTTGAATTGGCATTATTGTTAAAAGATTTAAAACTACCATTATAGTTATTATCCTTAGTCAGAATGTACCTTTGTTTTTAATTACCAAGAAAACAGTATTTAGTTTAGCCAAATATGTTGCATGCAGGTGAAGTGGTGGCACAGAGGGTAGCACGATTGCCTCACAGCAAGAAGATCACTGGTTCGAGCCTCGGCTGGATCAGTTGGCATTTCTGTGTTTGCATGTTCCCCCTGTGTTCGTGTGGGTTTCCTCTGGGTGCTCCGGTTTCCCCCACAAGTCCAAAGACATGCAATACAGGTGAATTGGGTTAAGTTAAATTGGCCGTAGTGTATGTGTGTGAATGAGTGTGTATGGGTGTTTCCCAGTGATGGGTTGTAGCTGGAAGGGCATCCGCTGCGTGAAACATATGTTGGATAAATTGGTTCATTCTGCTGTGGCGACCCCAGATTAATAAAGGGAGTAAGCTGAAAAGCAAATGAACGAATGAATGAATGTTGCATGCAGCAGTCATTCAATTTTGCCATTGATGTTCATAAACTGGACCTTATTTCATCAAATTTTTTACTGAAGAAGATGAACTTACTTTTTTCCTAAGAATATTAGGGAACGTTTGGTAACATATTTAAGTAAGGTGCCTTGACTTTTTGGGTTAAAGTTTATTCATTTGTTCAATAAACACTTGTTTTCTTAGCACAAATTGAATTATGCCACAGATTAATTATTAAAAATGCTAGGATTTGATTTTCCCCTCTGTTCAGATAACCAATCAGGCAGACTTTTGCCAGTGATTTCTTAAGGAGTCATTCAGCACATAATAAGCTTCATGCTTCCTGTGGGACCATCTCCATATTAGATGTTACTTTTATGGGGCTACTAAACATAAAATTCTGAGAATTAATACAATCAATGCTGAATCAACTCATAAAACTATCTTTAATTACTGAGTAATATTAATTAATTACATGTACTCATATACATGTAGAATATGACTTGTTGACTGATATAACATGTTAATGATAGTATTAGTAAAATAATTTAATGCGCACTTGTAAAATTACTTATTCTAGTGGAACTTCAGTTTTGAGATGATCAATATAAAGTGTCAGCAGACATTGAGAAGACTAAAAACTCCAATGACTGCAAGCTGATGTGTAGTTAATGATCATCAGCAGGATAGTTGCTGACATTTAATAATGTGTCACCCAAAAGCTATTTTTTTGGCATACAACAGTACTAAATATAGTATTGATGTACAGACCTCCTCTATGATGGCTTGTATGTTGGCTCTGAGAGGCACCAATGAGCAGACCACCGCCAGCATCCAAAACAGAAAGAGAAACACAGAGGAACGAAAGCCCCTCAGCCTTTCTAAGTGGATCACCAGCATCACGAGTATCTGAGGACACAGTGGGGTCAGTTAAGAAATATCCAAAAACATTTTGGAGCATTTAACCCTTTTTTAAACAATTTCAATCATAACTTTAGACCTTTTATTTTACTTTTTTATTTTCATGTTTCATAACATAATGAAAATTTTGAATTTGCATCATGTGAATCTTAATACCATATACGTAAAATCATTTACATGTATTTACCAGTATATTTAAGAGTCATATTCAATATGGAGGTTCAGTAGAATAGTAATAGTGTGAATTACCATGGTAATGCTGCGGATTATAGAGCTCAGGAGAAAGACCATGTGATGCTCTATGTCTCTGCTTCTTTCCACCAGCAGGTAGACCGTCTCCAGAAAACCAATGGAGGCCAGACAGAGAGCCAAACCCTACAAGATGTGCACAAAAACATGTGAGCAATATTGTTCTGTCATACCCTCAAAAAATGCTTTACTTACATGGCCATTCAAGTGTGGGGGGCAATTGAGTCTCTGATGCTTACCAATTTATTTGATCAATTATTTATTTATTTACTTACTTATTTATTATTATTAATTAATTAATTCATTCATTTTCTTTTCGACTTAGTCTTTTTATTAATCAGGGGACGCAATAGTGAAATGAACCACCAACTTATCCAGCATATGCTTTATGCAGCGGATGCCCTTCCAGCCGCAACCCAACACTAGAAAATATTATTATTATTATTATTATTATTAGCGTTATAATTTACTTCAATAGGTTTATAATATGGTTTGTTATTGTGAATTGTCTGCATATTTTTTCTCACATGAATTTTCACAAATTATTTTAACATTGTGATGACTCAGATGACACCACTGCAAAAAAATGCTTCTTGTTAACTTTTTTCATTTATCTTTTTTTGTCTTGTTTCTAGTCCAAATATCTAAACATTTAAAAGCAGCATTTTCTAAACAAGCATTCTTATTTTAAAAAATAATGTGCCAAAATTAAGTGAGTTTTTCCTTAAAACTAAATAATAATGCAAAATAATATGCCAATGGGGTAAGCAAAATGATCTTGTTTTCCTTTTAACAAGATTATTTTACTTACCCTATTGGCAGATTATTGTGCTTGTTGTAAGGAAAAACTGACCTAATTTTGACAGTATTTCTTAAAACAAGACCATATGTTTTGCTTGTCTACAAAATGCATTTTTTACAAGTATTTGTGGATATTTGAACAAGAATCAGGACAAAAAAATCTTTAAAAGAAGGGCATTTTTTGTAGTGTAGTTATTCTAACTATATTGTGCACTTTTGTGGTCTTTACTATGAACATTTACTCTTAAGCATCACATTTGATCAACTAAATTAATTCTTGCAGAATAAAATGTTTAATTCTTTAAGGAGAGAGAGCTCTTTCTGACCCCAAATCTACTGTATTCCCTTTTAGACTTGACTTACACACACTGAAAATTTTGATTATTTGTTGGGTTCGATGAGAGAAGCCTTTTAGCCTTCAGCCTTTACCTTTCAGTTGCATGAAAGGTTCTTTATTGTTGTTGAAACTTTATGATATTTAGACGCTAAGATCGTTGAACAGAAGGATCCAAAAAAGTATTGAAAATCACATTTGTAAGCCTTTTTATTTAAGACAGATATGATCGGATATGATCTGTTTATCTGTTTCTTCCCATACAATAAATTTAGTCTTTTCTTGTCTTTAGAAAGCCATTGGGATGAAAACTAGAACGTGTGACTTGTATTACTTACCATCTTGGCACAGTAGAGGCTGGATATAGATATGCATCCATTGTCATAGAATTTGAGATACAAGAAGTAGAAAGGGGCACAGATCCAGAGATAGAAACAAGGGAACCACACCAGTATTGTGTGCTGGAAGCACTTTGTGAGGTCTGGATGTGCTGTGTACCACGTGACGTTCCAATCCTGAAACACAACATTAAACCATTAGACCTCTCAAACTCCTTAAGATGTAACATACGGAATTATAAATATCTACACACGCAGGTTTGTTAAATGAATTATCTGTAGATCTGAGTTCAGGTTAAATGATTACTTTTTATTCATTTTGTGAACCAGTGAAAACTAATTTTCAAATATTGGAAACTACAGAAACGGATGAATTTAAGATGCTCTGTATTTTCTTCAGACATTAAATACCGCAAATACATTTTTGGTAGTTGGTTCAGCACACATTACAGAAAGCACGATCGTGTGCGCCTGGACTGCAGTCTTTTAACTCCTCATGTGCCTGCAAGATGCTTGGCAGATCTCGCCAACTGGTCTAAGACTCACCCAGAGAGAGTCCAGGCCACTGAGACCGCAGAGGGTGTCCATCCAGACTCCTCTTTTTTTCCCTTTTTCAAGTAAATCCCTCAGCAGTGTGCCACTCTCCTGTCTGTGTCGTCTCTGCTGGCAAAGTAAGCGTGTTTGATAGCAGTCCCTGTGTGTGTTTCAGACCCACTTTTTTGGCCCCTCCTGACTTGTGTTCTGTCAGAGCTACAGTCTGTGACCAGGTTCGTGTAACTGTCTGGTCACACCTCACTCTGCTTTAGGTATTGCCTCTGTAAACTCCCCCAACCCCACTCTTATATGGAAGAATATCAGTAGCAAAATTATTTTGAAATGTAATATACGAAACGGCAATGCAAATGCAATGTAAAGTAATAGTGTTAATATTGTTAAATTTAGCGTTCTCCATGACATACAGTGTGTGCTATATCATTTACTGTTGCCATTTCCAACAACAGTTTTAATATTATGTACTATTTTTAATGCTTTATAAGTTGGAAAACTCAACTGAAAATGTTATACCTAAATTGAATAAATGTGTGTAATGTAAAAGCAGAAATGATCTGATTTAAGTTTTATTTGCCCTATTTCTATTTAAACTCAGGGTTAGAAAAAGTAGAATTGCAGTTTTATCATTAGACCCTTTGTAGATGTTGTAGCAAAAATAAATGTCTATTTAAAAATGAATTTAGAACCGAAGACACAACAAAAATGTCACAAAATTGGATGCAAGATGTCTTTTTAATGCATTGGCGCTCACACTTAAGATGTCTGAAAAATCAGTTGTCAATTAATACATCCTGACAAATGTTGAGTCAAAGTGGTTTTGAAACCGCATTGTTTTTTATTATTTATGTCAAACAAACAGAACAAATTCAATCATAAACACAGAGACAAGCAAAATGTAAACATAAAAATAGCACAGGAAATATACTCAGAAACAGACAATACTATGGGGTAGCAAACACAACAATAATGCAATGAAATTACATCTTAAAGACACGCAAAAGATTAATAGGAGTTTTCATTGCTTTTGGATTATTAGAATTTTAGAGTGTTTCCAAATTTTGGTCAAGGTGAATTCTGAATAAACCAAATAAAGGTTTAGAGCCAATAAATGTTTATGTATGTGAAACTTGGCAAACAGGAAACATCAAAGGAATAACCCCAAAGAAAAAATATTTACAGCAAACAGAAAAGTCACTATAAAATAAGACTGAATAAAAAAGCTAAAAAATCTGACCAAAATCTATCTGTGTAGGAACACTGCCAAAACAAATGAATGAAGTTTTTATTCCAAACAGTGACAAAAGGAGTAATTCCCATCAGTGTCTGACTTATATTTATGAAGTAAATCTAAATCTAAATTTAGAAATAATTTAAATTTCTTTTAATTTTATTGGTAAACAGATACTTGCATTCTCATGATGGCCAGATTGCGCACAAATAATTTAACCGGTTCTTCTTAAGGAACTTGTCAAATGAGTCATCACCTTGAATTCTCACCTGAAAGTTTCGTGAGATTCTTGCTCACAACGCACGGACACATTTACAGGAAACCAGTTTTCCAAAAAAACGATGAAACCGGTTTTTTGACGTGAGAGTTAGGGTTCTTTTTTAACAGTCTATGGCAAGGGTCACCAAACTTGTTCCTGGAGGGCCAGTGTCCTGAAAAGTTTAGCTCCAACCCTTATCAAACACATCTGAACAATCCAATCTCACTAGAACACTTGAAACTTCCAGGGTGGTGTGCTGTGGCAATTTGGAGCTAAACTCTGCAGGGATACCGGCCCTCCAGGACCGAGATTAGTGACCTTTGGTCTGTGACATACGCAATGTATTCACATTCTGTCAGATGTTGGCATGATTTATATGTACAATATTTATTAACAATACATGAAATACAAAAAAAAATCTTAATTTTAATTTTGCTCAATGTAATGAACCGTATTCTGACTATTTTAGGTTATGTGTTAATGACGTAATATGTTATTAATATGACTACTGTAGGTTATGATGATATATTTGTTTGTTTGTTCAACCTATTGTATTTTATGATGTCTAAACCACCCAACCCTAAACCTACAGTAACCTGTTGTGTTTTAATGTCTACACCTACCCCAACCCTAAACCTACCCCTTACAATAATTAAAAAACAGTATTCTTTGTTGGACAGGATCATAAAAAATAACAAGTCAGTTTCGGTCTCTTCCACAGTTGAGTGGTTTCTTAGCTGTAACTTTGTCCCCAGTGATGTTCCAGAGAATTTAAATCAGGTTTAAATCAGGAGTTTGTGCTGGCCATTTCATTTCAGACTCTTTTCATGACATTTTCAGCTTCAAAGAACTGGTTTTTCCATTATACTGTTTGATGGGCTCATTGCCCTCCGTGGAAACTGCTGGCTGATTGAGCAATGAATGCAGGGGAGGAACTGCATGTTGCTGAAGGAATTTTGATAAAGATTTGCATTTAAATATCTGTACAAGAAACCAAACTCCTACTGCAAAAACTCACACAAAAACAAACCATGATACTTCACCTCCACCATTCAGTCTTCCCCAGTTTGATGACAATAATGTTTTCTATCAGACCCAACTAAAGTGAGCTTTGCACCAGTTTTCTGCTCTTACTCTTCAACATGCTCTTCAGCAAAGGTTGGTCTAGTTTCATGATTTGCTTTTCAGCTGATGAGTTCTTTCAGGAAATTTTCCTAAATGTTGAGACACTAGCTGAGTTTTCATCACCCTGTTTGGAAAATTTCCATCACTTTAGAATGACAAATTGGTCAAAATTGGGGTAAATTGATCCGAGCCATTGGTAAGTTAACCAGCCTTCTGGTAAGCTGACCATCTCACTGACCGTCAATTCACCTTTTATTGGGATAGGATAGTAGAGGACAGTCAGGAAAGCTTTGGGACCAGAGAGAGGGGAAGTATCAGAATAGGACCTCGAGCTGGGAATCACACACAGGTCGCCGTGACCAGCTTGGTGCTATATGTCGGTGCTCTTGACCACTAGGCTATTGGCGCCGACAGCAGTTGAATTCTTTAAATTAAAAGAATTACTCAAAATCATTCAGGTCTCTTGTCTACATTAATCTACGTGTTTTTTTCTGTGAAGATCTGTGTCATGAATTTATTTGAAACGTTAAAGTGTCATCTCCTACTTGAAGCTGAAAATGAGAGGGGCTCATATCAATTGAATGTGTCCTGAGGTCAGACCTGTAGAGGAAGCCATCCATCCCTTTATTGTGATGCAGAAACAGGTTAAGCTAGATATTATCCTTACCTGGTATCAGAACAACTGACACCAGTGTGAGGAATGCAACATCTTAGTTTGCCATAATTGAAAAGAGTGTAAAATATTAAAATATTGTGTTTTTATATTGTTTTATGTGAGAATAGATGAGGACTAGAAAACCTACTCATGTCTGTGATCATGTAATTTTCATGTTATAGTTATATAGCTATAGTCTTGGTGATAATGGATTTATTTGACCTTTTGGGAGATCTAAAGAAGTCTCAGCTTGTGACCAAATTCTAGTTCCCAATTGCATCACCACTATACTTTCTGTCTTATTTCCTTAACTGTGGAAAGTAAGAAAAAAAGAAGGATTTTTCCTTTGGGAGAACTGTGCTTTAATTATTATACCTACCTATGCTCTTTATTTGTTTTTCATTCAACTCCATCCCATCTGAACATTTATCAAAAAACTCATGGATGTTAATGGCTCATATGAAAATGTGTCTGTATATATATATATATATATATATATATATATATATATTATATATATATATATATTGGATGGATATATATAGATATAGATAGATAGATAGATAGATAGGTAGGTAGGTAGGTAGGTCGGTCGGTCGGTCGGTCGGTCGGTCGGTCGGTCGGTCGGTCGGTCGGTCGGTCGGTCGGTCGGTCGGTCGGTCGGTCGGTCGGTCGGTCGGTCGGTCTGTCTGTCTGTCTGTCTGTCTGTCTGTCTGTCTGTCTGTCTGTCTGTCTGTCTGTCTGTCTGTCTGTCTGTCTGTCTGTCTGTCTGTCTGTCTGTCTGTCTGTCTGTCTGTCTGTCTGTCTGTCTGTCGTTCTATCTATCGTTCTATCGTTCTATCTGTCTGTCTGTCTATCTATCTATCTATCTATCCATCTATCCATCTATCTATCTATCTATCTATCTATCTATCTATCTATCTATCTATCTATCTATCTATCTATCTATCTATCTATCTATCTATCTATCTATCTATCTATCTATCTATCTATCTATCTATCTATCTATCTATGTATGGAGCAAACAACCACAAAAACATTTCATGAAGATGGGTTGTTGTTTTTTTCTTTGTTTTTGTGTTTTGTTATGCTCAGTGATTGAACAAAAGACCAGAAAAGGGTCTCACGACCTTAAGGTTAACTTCACACTTTTCTCCAATTTTCAGGAGGTAAAACATTGACCCTTTGATAAACTCTAGAATGTTCAAATGACCAAAGAAGGGTCTCACGACATTAAGGTTAACTTCACACTGGAGGTAGAATATTGACTCCAGATAATGCTGACACTACGAACCTCAAGATTGTGCTTTGCAATCAGAAATAATGTGTAAATATTGGAAGCTCACACATACTCGAGCGCACGTGTTGTTTTCCAATGTGACAGCAACAGACTCCCCAGTCTTTAAAGGAAATATGATGGCACGTCTCTGAGGTTGTATACTTATATTCCATTGCTTTGGGTTTTCTTATTCATTATGTATCTTCTATTCATTTATTTAATCATTATTTCTTTATTTTGCATTATAAGCCTTTTTTTGCACTTTTGTTTGTATTTCTATTAATGATGCTCATGAGTATTATTATTCATGGTTATTATTGTGATAATTGCTATCAACTGTGTGTACCAACAATAAAGAGTTATACTGCTTGATTAGTATGGTGTATGGAGCGTTATTGTTGCCTCCTCTTGTTAATTAGCACTACATTTGTCTCACTTGGATATGCACAAACCATACTAAAACCTTTTTGTTATGCTGAAACATTTTACATATTAAAATTATGGGGCATAATAAAACAAGCATTTCTCACTGTTTCTATCTCTGTTGTTCCTGCCCGTTTCCATACTTAATTCTTCCAGACCCTTTGTCCATTACAATGGACATCAGACACTGCTTTTGCTTCTGGACCATATTTACAAATTTGAAGCCCTCTGTTTTTGAATGATATTGGAATTTTGTCATCCAACCAAAGGCCAGTAACATTATAATTTGAAAAAATATCCTCTATGCTGAGGAGAAACATAGCAGCACTTTGTTCCAAACACAGAAGCAAGCAACATTTTTAATGGATTTATTCACATTTATTGAAATGTTTGACAATATTTTTAAATTGCATAGAGACTAATTGAATTTACTTATTACGTTTAAAAATTGTATGAATTGCAAGCTTTAAATTAAATTATTATTATTTTTTAAATATGTCTGTCAAATATAACAGACAGTGGGTTCTACTAATAATCAGCATTTTACACAACAACCTCACAATTACAGTTAAAAGTCAAGTTTGTAACCTTTAGAAATGGGGTGTAAAACTCAATTTGAAGAGATGCACCCCTCAGAGTTTAGTTTCAGCCCTGCTTCAGCACACCTGTAGGTATCAAACAAGCCTGAAGCACTCGATTAATTTTATCAGGTCTGTTAAATTAGGGTTGCAACTAAACTGTGCAGAGCTGCGGCCCTCCAGGAACTGAGTTTGACTCCTTTAGAAGAAATTAATATTTAATTTTTATTTTGTCTTAGTAGTACTATAATATATTGTTATTTTTATTTATTTATTTATTTTATTTTATTTATTTATTTATTTTTTTTTTGAGAACAAATCTTTTGACCTGAAGTCCATTGAAATTGGCAACAAAAAAAATTATGAAATTTTTTTGACATTTTCATAAATTTGATCTGGTCTTATTTATGGACACCTCAAGAAAAATGTAGGCCTACTACATTTTTTTCCAGAAACTGACAGTATATTACAGGTCTGAAGGTTAATAATTGGCCATTGCAGATGAATGTGGAATTTCTATGGAATTTCTATGTTTATAAGATTTATAAACAAACTTTTTGTTTTGTCTTTCTCAAGAATATGCAGATTTAAATCACTTATCATGCATCTTGATTTCAGTAGGCTACATCAGTGACCTATATATAAACGTTGACTGAGCCTGTTTTACAGGTTACAAAGAACATGTAACCTAATCTTAGCTTTTGGAACGATTTATGTCAATTGTATGTCAATTAAGTAAAAAAAATGTGACCAACAGGTGACGTTTGTCTACGCAAAATACTGTCGTCATTGGGACTATTGCTGATAGTTAACATGCTTAACATAGCTTAACTTCCATTGAGCAAGATTGCTCATTACGGAACATGTCTTCTGTCACGTACACAGGAGTACACAGACAGGAAGTAGTTGGAAAGATGACTTATTTTGATTGATTGATTGATTTATGATGTATAGATAATTTATTGAACACTTGAGTGCAGATCTTGTTAATGTTATTTAAAGTCTTTCTGTTTTTGGCTCGTCTGAAGTATTAGCAGGGATGATAAACGAGGAACACGAGACAGTGGAGACATGGGGACAATTGTGCCTCGAATTAAACCACTTGATTATAGTTTGATCTGTTATTTAATGATTCCCTTTTGTGTTTTAAACAGGAATGAACCTCTCGTAGTTTTGAAAAACATCATGATGGTAAGTAAAGCACTTAATTTTAATGTTGGCGTAAAATCACCATTTAGATTAATATTGTAGATTTCTTAAATTTGTTTGCAGAATGAGCTGCTATTAATGCACAAGCACTTTCCAAACTAAAACTTTATCTAATAATATATATATATATATATATATATATATATATATATATATATATATATATATATATATATATATATATATATATATATATATATATAGCAGTAATCTAGAAGCAAAATAATACTTAATGGAAAAGATAATAGTTGTTAAAAAAAAAAGAATGAAAATAGTTCAATAGTTCATAAATGAATTTCAAAAATCAGTCGGTCAATAAATTGATTCGGGTTTTTTCTGTTTAAAGATGTTTGCAAAAAATGTGTTGCTCTATCTTTTTTCATTCACTTTCATTTCGCAATATAACAAAAAACCATCCAATAAAGGCGGAGCAAACTATTACAAACAAAGGAGTAGGGGTGAAATCAACAAATGTACACAACTAAACATATCAACATGTGTAAACTGAACATGCATTTGATCACTATTAATAAATTATATCAAATCAAATTATGACTCTTAGACATTTAATAGATTAAATTATAAAACAGCTTGCCATAAAATACTTACAACATACTTTTCTTGTAAAAGAAAAACAAGCAAAAACTATTATGCAGCCAAAACAAAACATTGATATGCATATGATTTTTTTCTTTTATTCGTATCACTACAAAGTATTTCTAAAGTAGTGCTGCCATCTATTGGTGCAAGCAGATTTAAATGACCTCAAGTCTACTCCACAAATCTGGGCTACTTACAATATTTATTATGTTTGTATCAGAGCACATTGTCTTTTATTAACTTTCAGAACTATTAAGTAATTGGTAAAAATTTTTTGTTTGTGGTTAAACTATTAACCAGGCTATGACATAACTGTCAACCCTCCCGTTTCCCCCGCTTTTCAAACACAACTAATTTTGTCCTAAATGAGCATAAAACGGGGGTTGGGCATATCTCTTATTTTCACATCCCAATGTTGACAGGTATGGTCCATGGCCATATTTCAGATAATTGAATCCTACCCCATACCTAAAGTTAACAGCATCATACTAAGAAGTAATAAAATGTTTTTGGCCAGAGAATGCATGACTGAATGTGTGTTTAGCTAGTTCACTCAGAAAAATGTCATTATTGTCAGTCCAAACGTTCCTTCTTCTGTGTTTCACAAATGAATATGTTTGCTGGTAATCAAACAGTTTTGGTTCCTATTGACAAAAGTGACCGGGAATCTAATGTTTTGTTCTTAAAATTAATCTATACATTTATGTTTCATAAACAAACAAATAAGACCTGTCACCCGCTGTGAGTGGAGTGATACATATGTGAGGAGGCTGGAAAAGTGCTGTTATCCAAGATTACTGCACAACTCTAAGCCAATCAGATTTGGGAACCAGAAAGAACTGTTGTATAAATGATGTTATGCATGTTTGTCACATGATTAAACATTCTACTGGTTGTAATGGAATTGCAGGATCCACCCTGTCTTATGTTTCTGACGTCACTGTTTCAAACCGCAACAATATCAAACACCCAGAAAATGAATTCCTTATTTGTAATTGTGAACCGTTTGTCATTTTGTTTTTTGTCTTAAGCAAGGTTAATTTGGTTATTATAAATCAATGAATATGTCAGTATGAGAATTTCAGTTTTGTGAAAACATATCCCCTTATTTGGGGCGTTTAGGGTATATGTCAGCCTTAACTTAAGTCTATGGAGAGTCAGAGAAGTCTTAGATTTCATCAAAAGTGCCTTCATTTGTGTTCTGAAGATGAGCTAAGGTCTCAAGGGGGATTTTTTTGGTTAACTGTCCATTTAATAAATATAATTCTATTACAATTACTGTCTTTAACACTTATTTGCATTTCATGAATATAAACCATCATGAAGACAAATAATCTTTTATTTTGGCTGAACCTTGCACCATCAGTGTCAAAGATTGAGCAATGGATCATAAACAAGAGCATAACTGCAGAAAATAATCTACAATGGTGACTGGAAATGCATGCAAAGATAAGAATATAATAAATATCAGACTAATAATAACTCTGATAATAATAAAACTCAACTAATAATTTGCCCAAAATTAAAATGTGTTTACAATAGGGTCATAAGGACTAACAAAATGAAAATTAATGACTACTAATAATTTGCGAGTAAAAAAAAAAGGCAAAAATGAAAGAAAAAATATCTAGCCAACAGGCAAAACAAAATGTATACCCATTAGCTGTTCCTCCTGATGATTATAAGTCTTATGAAGGGAAAATTTTCTGTGCATAAAAGTAATTTTTCAATTTTGGCTCCACTTGTCAACCCTTTAACCCTCATGGGGATTTGGTCATACCTTTTGCTGTGTTTTAGCTAGCGGAATGATTTTTGGTGGCATCTTATTTTGACAGATATTTTGAGAAAATGCTTTGAAATTTTAAAAGAACTCCTTGATACACTCTGGGCAAACTTCCACTAAATTAAACTGCATCAGATACATTTCAAATATTTTTTGCATAAATTTGTTAATCAACCTCAGTCCTGATCAAAACTACTAAATTCTTTAAAAAATGCAGGATTTTACCACATTAATTGACAAATTCATAAATGATGTCACTGATTTGGTGAAAAAAAACACACAAAATGGCATATTTTCAATATAAAAAGTAATTGTGGATTAGATAAAACTTAAAAAACTTTTATCGAAGTCTTGGACATGTGAAACACTACCTTTGATCCATTGATTTTGATGATTATTTTTTTCTCCCTAATTTACTGTTGGTGGTTGTTTTCCCCATTGACTTCAATTATAACCATATTTTTTTTATTAGAAAACCATGACATCATATAATCATGCATTTTTTGATTGTTGGTGGTTTTCCCTGTTGGAGGAGGTAATATTTGTAATTTTTAAGTGTTGATCATCAGTTGAAAACAGCCACCAACAGTTAATTAGGGAGAAAAAATGAAAATCTAACAATGCATTAAAGCCAATGTTGTTACTAATCGTTCACATGCCCAAGACTTTGATAAAAGGTAAAAAAAATATCCAGTCCACAATTACTTTTAATATTGAAAATACGTCATTTTGTGTGTTTTTCATTAAATCAGTAACATCATTTGTGAACTTTTAACAATTAAAGAGTTAAAATCCTGTAATTTTTAAAAAAAACTTTTAGTTTTGATCAAGACTGAGGTTGATAAACAATTCAATTCACCTTTATTTGTATAGCGCTTATACAATGTAGATTGTGTCAAAGCAGCTTCACATTTTCATGATTTGCTTTTCAGCTGATGAGTTCTTTCAGGAAATTTTCCTAAATGTTGAGACACTAGCTGAGTTTTCATCACCCTGTTTGGAAAATTTCCATCACTTTAGAATGACAAATTGGTCAAAATTGGGGTAAATTGATCCGAGCCATTGGTAAGTTAACCAGCCTTCTGGTAAGCTGACCATCTCACTGACCGTCAATTCACCTTTTATTGGGATAGGATAGTAGAGGACAGTCAGGAAAGCTTTGGGACCAGAGAGAGGGGAAGTATCAGAATAGGACCTCGAGCTGGGAATCACACACAGGTCGCCGTGACCAGCTTGGTGCTATATGTCGGTGCTCTTGACCACTAGGCTATTGGCGCCGACAGCAGTTGAATTCTTTAAATTAAAAGAATTACTCAAAATCATTCAGGTCTCTTGTCTACATTAATCTACGTGTTTTTTTCTGTGAAGATCTGTGTCATGAATTTATTTGAAACGTTAAAGTGTCATCTCCTACTTGAAGCTGAAAATGAGAGGGGCTCATATCAATTGAATGTGTCCTGAGGTCAGACCTGTAGAGGAAGCCATCCATCCCTTTATTGTGATGCAGAAACAGGTTAAGCTAGATATTATCCTTACCTGGTATCAGAACAACTGACACCAGTGTGAGGAATGCAACATCTTAGTTTGCCATAATTGAAAAGAGTGTAAAATATTAAAATATTGTGTTTTTATATTGTTTTATGTGAGAATAGATGAGGACTAGAAAACCTACTCATGTCTGTGATCATGTAATTTTCATGTTATAGTTATATAGCTATAGTCTTGGTGATAATGGATTTATTTGACCTTTTGGGAGATCTAAAGAAGTCTCAGCTTGTGACCAAATTCTAGTTCCCAATTGCATCACCACTATACTTTCTGTCTTATTTCCTTAACTGTGGAAAGTAAGAAAAAAAGAAGGATTTTTCCTTTGGGAGAACTGTGCTTTAATTATTATACCTACCTATGCTCTTTATTTGTTTTTCATTCAACTCCATCCCATCTGAACATTTATCAAAAAACTCATGGATGTTAATGGCTCATATGAAAATGTGTCTGTATATATATATATATATATATATATATATATATATATATATATATATATATATATATATATATATATATATATATATATATATATATATATATATATATTGGATGGATATATATAGATATAGATAGATAGATAGATAGATAGGTAGGTAGGTAGGTAGGTAGGTCGGTCGGTCGGTCGGTCGGTCGGTCGGTCGGTCGGTCGGTCGGTCGGTCGGTCGGTCGGTCGGTCGGTCGGTCGGTCGGTCGGTCGGTCTGTCTGTCTGTCTGTCTGTCTGTCTGTCTGTCTGTCTGTCTGTCTGTCTGTCTGTCTGTCTGTCTGTCTGTCTGTCTGTCTGTCTGTCTGTCTGTCTGTCTGTCGTTCTATCTATCGTTCTATCGTTCTATCTGTCTGTCTGTCTATCTATCTATCTATCTATCCATCTATCCATCTATCTATCTATCTATCTATCTATCTATCTATCTATCTATCTATCTATCTATCTATCTATCTATCTATCTATCTATCTATCTATCTATCTATCTATCTATCTATCTATCTATCTATCTATCTATGTATGGAGCAAACAACCACAAAAACATTTCATGAAGATGGGTTGTTGTTTTTTTCTTTGTTTTTGTGTTTTGTTATGCTCAGTGATTGAACAAAAGACCAGAAAAGGGTCTCACGACCTTAAGGTTAACTTCACACTTTTCTCCAATTTTCAGGAGGTAAAACATTGACCCTTTGATAAACTCTAGAATGTTCAAATGACCAAAGAAGGGTCTCACGACATTAAGGTTAACTTCACACTGGAGGTAGAATATTGACTCCAGATAATGCTGACACTACGAACCTCAAGATTGTGCTTTGCAATCAGAAATAATGTGTAAATATTGGAAGCTCACACATACTCGAGCGCACGTGTTGTTTTCCAATGTGACAGCAACAGACTCCCCAGTCTTTAAAGGAAATATGATGGCACGTCTCTGAGGTTGTATACTTATATTCCATTGCTTTGGGTTTTCTTATTCATTATGTATCTTCTATTCATTTATTTAATCATTATTTCTTTATTTTGCATTATAAGCCTTTTTTTGCACTTTTGTTTGTATTTCTATTAATGATGCTCATGAGTATTATTATTCATGGTTATTATTGTGATAATTGCTATCAACTGTGTGTACCAACAATAAAGAGTTATACTGCTTGATTAGTATGGTGTATGGAGCGTTATTGTTGCCTCCTCTTGTTAATTAGCACTACATTTGTCTCACTTGGATATGCACAAACCATACTAAAACCTTTTTGTTATGCTGAAACATTTTACATATTAAAATTATGGGGCATAATAAAACAAGCATTTCTCACTGTTTCTATCTCTGTTGTTCCTGCCCGTTTCCATACTTAATTCTTCCAGACCCTTTGTCCATTACAATGGACATCAGACACTGCTTTTGCTTCTGGACCATATTTACAAATTTGAAGCCCTCTGTTTTTGAATGATATTGGAATTTTGTCATCCAACCAAAGGCCAGTAACATTATAATTTGAAAAAATATCCTCTATGCTGAGGAGAAACATAGCAGCACTTTGTTCCAAACACAGAAGCAAGCAACATTTTTAATGGATTTATTCACATTTATTGAAATGTTTGACAATATTTTTTAAATTGCATAGAGACTAATTGAATTTACTTATTACGTTTAAAAATTGTATGAATTGCAAGCTTTAAATTAAATTATTATTATTTTTTAAATATGTCTGTCAAATATAACAGACAGTGGGTTCTACTAATAATCAGCATTTTACACAACAACAACCTCACAATTACAGTTAAAAGTCAAGTTTGTAACCTTTAGAAATGGGGTGTAAAACTCAATTTGAAGAGATGCACCCCTCAGAGTTTAGTTTCAGCCCTGCTTCAGCACACCTGTAGGTATCAAACAAGCCTGAAGCACTCGATTAATTTTATCAGGTCTGTTAAATTAGGGTTGCAACTAAACTGTGCAGAGCTGCGGCCCTCCAGGAACTGAGTTTGACTCCTTTAGAAGAAATTAATATTTAATTTTTATTTTGTCTTAGTAGTACTATAATATATTGTTATTTTTATTTATTTATTTATTTTATTTTATTTATTTATTTATTTTTTTTTTGAGAACAAATCTTTTGACCTGAAGTCCATTGAAATTGGCAACAAAAAAAATTATGAAATTTTTTTGACATTTTCATAAATTTGATCTGGTCTTATTTATGGACACCTCAAGAAAAATGTAGGCCTACTACATTTTTTTCCAGAAACTGACAGTATATTACAGGTCTGAAGGTTAATAATTGGCCATTGCAGATGAATGTGGAATTTCTATGGAATTTCTATGTTTATAAGATTTATAAACAAACTTTTTGTTTTGTCTTTCTCAAGAATATGCAGATTTAAATCACTTATCATGCATCTTGATTTCAGTAGGCTACATCAGTGACCTATATATAAACGTTGACTGAGCCTGTTTTACAGGTTACAAAGAACATGTAACCTAATCTTAGCTTTTGGAACGATTTATGTCAATTGTATGTCAATTAAGTAAAAAAAATGTGACCAACAGGTGACGTTTGTCTACGCAAAATACTGTCGTCATTGGGACTATTGCTGATAGTTAACATGCTTAACATAGCTTAACTTCCATTGAGCAAGATTGCTCATTACGGAACATGTCTTCTGTCACGTACACAGGAGTACACAGACAGGAAGTAGTTGGAAAGATGACTTATTTTGATTGATTGATTGATTTATGATGTATAGATAATTTATTGAACACTTGAGTGCAGATCTTGTTAATGTTATTTAAAGTCTTTCTGTTTTTGGCTCGTCTGAAGTATTAGCAGGGATGATAAACGAGGAACACGAGACAGTGGAGACATGGGGACAATTGTGCCTCGAATTAAACCACTTGATTTATAGTTTGATCTGTTATTTAATGATTCCCTTTTGTGTTTTAAACAGGAATGAACCTCTCGTAGTTTTGAAAAACATCATGATGGTAAGTAAAGCACTTAATTTTAATGTTGGCGTAAAATCACCATTTAGATTAATATTGTAGATTTCTTAAATTTGTTTGCAGAATGAGCTGCTATTAATGCACAAGCACTTTCCAAACTAAAACTTTATCTAATATATATATATATATATATATATATATATATATATATATATATATATATATATATATATATATATATATATATATATATATATAGCAGTAATCTAGAAGCAAAATAATACTTAATGGAAAAGATAATAGTTGTTAAAAAAAAAAGAATGAAAATAGTTCAATAGTTCATAAATGAATTTCAAAAATCAGTCGGTCAATAAATTGATTCGGGTTTTTTCTGTTTAAAGATGTTTGCAAAAAATGTGTTGCTCTATCTTTTTTCATTCACTTTCATTTCGCAATATAACAAAAAACCATCCAATAAAGGCGGAGCAAACTATTACAAACAAAGGAGTAGGGGTGAAATCAACAAATGTACACAACTAAACATATCAACATGTGTAAACTGAACATGCATTTGATCACTATTAATAAATTATATCAAATCAAATTATGACTCTTAGACATTTAATAGATTAATTATAAAACAGCTTGCCATAAAATACTTACAACATACTTTTCTTGTAAAAGAAAAACAAGCAAAAACTATTATGCAGCCAAAACAAAACATTGATATGCATATGATTTTTTTCTTTATTCGTATCACTACAAAGTATTTCTAAAGTAGTGCTGCCATCTATTGGTGCAAGCAGATTTAAATGACCTCAAGTCTACTCCACAAATCTGGGCTACTTACAATATTTATTATGTTTGTATCAGAGCACATTGTCTTTTATTAACTTTCAGAACTATTAAGTAATTGGTAAAAAATTTTTGTTTGTGGTTAAACTATTAACCAGGCTATGACATAACTGTCAACCCTCCCGTTTCCCCCGCTTTTCAAACACAACTAATTTTGTCCTAAATGAGCATAAAACGGGGGTTGGGCATATCTCTTATTTTCACATCCCAATGTTGACAGGTATGGTCCATGGCCATATTTCAGATAATTGAATCCTACCCCATACCTAAAGTTAACAGCATCATACTAAGAAGTAATAAAATGTTTTTGGCCAGAGAATGCATGACTGAATGTGTGTTTAGCTAGTTCACTCAGAAAAATGTCATTATTGTCAGTCCAAACGTTCCTTCTTCTGTGTTTCACAAATGAATATGTTTGCTGGTAATCAAACAGTTTTGGTTCCTATTGACAAAAGTGACCGGGAATCTAATGTTTTGTTCTTAAAATTAATCTATACATTTATGTTTCATAAACAAACAAATAAGACCTGTCACCCCGCTGTGAGTGGAGTGATACATATGTGAGGAGGCTGGAAAAGTGCTGTTATCCAAGATTACTGCACAACTCTAAGCCAATCAGATTTGGGAACCAGAAAGAACTGTTGTATAAATGATGTTATGCATGTTTGTCACATGATTAAACATTCTACTGGTTGTAATGGAATTGCAGGATCCACCCTGTCTTATGTTTCTGACGTCACTGTTTCAAACCGCAACAATATCAAACACCCAGAAAATGAATTCCTTATTTGTAATTGTGAACCGTTTGTCATTTTGTTTTTTGTCTTAAGCAAGGTTAATTTGGTTATTATAAATCAATGAATATGTCAGTATGAGAATTTCAGTTTTGTGAAAACATATCCCCTTATTTGGGGCGTTTAGGGTATATGTCAGCCTTAACTTAAGTCTATGGAGAGTCAGAGAAGTCTTAGATTTCATCAAAAGTGCCTTCATTTGTGTTCTGAAGATGAGCTAAGGTCTCAAGGGGGATTTTTTTGGTTAACTGTCCATTTAATAAATATAATTCTATTACAATTACTGTCTTTAACACTTATTTGCATTTCATGAATATAAACCATCATGAAGACAAATAATCTTTTATTTTGGCTGAACCTTGCACCATCAGTGTCAAAGATTGAGCAATGGATCATAAACAAGAGCATAACTGCAGAAAATAATCTACAATGGTGACTGGAAATGCATGCAAAGATAAGAATATAATAAATATCAGACTAATAATAACTCTGATAATAATAAAACTCAACTAATAATTTGCCCAAATTAAAATGTGTTTACAATAGGGTCATAAGGACTAACAAAATGAAAATTAATGACTACTAATAATTTGCGAGTAAAAAAAAAAGGCAAAAAATGAAAGAAAAAATATCTAGCCAACAGGCAAAACAAAATGTATACCCATTAGCTGTTCCTCCTGATGATTATAAGTCTTATGAAGGGAAAATTTTCTGTGCATAAAAGTAATTTTTCAATTTTGGCTCCACTTGTCAACCCTTTAACCCTCATGGGGATTTGGTCATACCTTTTGCTGTGTTTTAGCTAGCGGAATGATTTTTGGTGGCATCTTATTTGACAGATATTTTGAGAAAATGCTTTGAAATTTTAAAAGAACTCCTTGATACACTCTGGGCAAACTTCCACTAAATTAAACTGCATCAGATACATTTCAAATATTTTTTGCATAAATTTGTTAATCAACCTCAGTCCTGATCAAAACTACTAAATTCTTTAAAAAAATGCAGGATTTTACCACATTAATTGACAAATTCATAAATGATGTCACTGATTTGGTGAAAAAAAACACACAAAATGGCATATTTTCAATATAAAAAGTAATTGTGGATTAGATAAAACTTAAAAAACTTTTATCGAAGTCTTGGACATGTGAAACACTACCTTTGATCCATTGATTTTGATGATTATTTTTTTCTCCCTAATTTACTGTTGGTGGTTGTTTTCCCCATTGACTTCAATTATAACCATATTTTTTTTATTAGAAAACCATGACATCATATAATCATGCATTTTTTGATTGTTGGTGGTTTTCCCTGTTGGGAGGAGGTAATATTTGTAATTTTTAAGTGTTGATCATCAGTTGAAAACAGCCACCAACAGTTAATTAGGGAGAAAAAATGAAAATCTAACAATGCATTAAAGCCAATGTTGTTACTAATCGTTCACATGCCCAAGACTTTGATAAAAGGTAAAAAAAATATCCAGTCCACAATTACTTTTAATATTGAAAATACGTCATTTTGTGTGTTTTTCATTAAATCAGTAACATCATTTGTGAACTTTTAACAATTAAAGAGTTAAAATCCTGTAATTTTTAAAAAAAACTTTTAGTTTTGATCAAGACTGAGGTTGATAAACAATTCAATTCACCTTTATTTGTATAGCGCTTATACAATGTAGATTGTGTCAAAGCAGCTTCACATAAAAGGTCACAGTAAATAGGAACAGTGTAGTTCAGTTTGTAGTGTTTAAGTTCAGTTCAGTTGAGCTCAGTTCAGTGTGGTTTAATAATCACTACTGAGAGTCCAAATACTGAAGAGCAAATCCAACGATGCGCAGCTCTACAGATCCTGAACCATGCAAGCCAGTGGCGACAGCGGAGAGGAAAAAAAAAACTTCACTAAAGGCGGAAGTGAAGAAAAAAAACCTTGAGAGAAACCAGGCTCAGTTGGGCACGACCATTTTAATTTCTCCGCTGGCCAAACGTCTTGTGCAGAGCTGCAGTCTCAGTGGCGGAGGCTGGAAGCTGGCCTCAGCGAAGACTCGTCTGTCTCTGGAGCGTCACAGGAAACAGTCTCATGTTCTCCACTCTTCCATGACCATCGCAGTAGTTGCTCAGGATTCGGCCAGGTCCAGGATATGGAAACCTTGGGATCATCTCGTCGTTGGTCTTGGATCGAATCAGTGACTCTGCATAGTCTTAGGGCCTCGGGAAGAGTATCCCCAGGTGGAAATGGAGAATAAAGAAAATAATTAGCGTAGCTGATGTTCACAGTGTATATCAGTGTATATCAGTGTATCAGTGTATATCAGTACAACAGATTTATGCAAAAACTATTTGAAAAAAATTGATCTGAATGCATTTTTAGAGCAGTTTAATTCAGTGGATGTTTTCATTCTGATCATAACAAAATGTAGTTTATTTGAACAGTGCACAAGGGTTAATATCAAAAATCCTTTCTCTTCAGTGTGCGACTAAATTACCCACAGGGTGGCAGCAATGTCAAGTGAAACCTTTTACCAATCCGTTCCATTTCTGTCAGTCAAGTAGGCTGCTGTGAATTACGTTTTTTTTTTTTTTCTAAACATGCTTAGAAAAATGCTTTGCAACAAAGAAAACCAACACATTCTCATTTATAAATTATTAATATAAACATTTATTTGACGATGCATTCGAATAAAGTTCACCCTAATAATAAATCCGTAAATGTGAATTTTATAATTCTGCTCTGTTGTTTTTTGACACTGCGACTATAAGACCTTCATTGCATAAGTCGCTGGCCAGAGGAGGGTACAGATGTGGATCTGTGTTTTGGATCAGCGCCGGGGAACTGACAGTGAGATCTGGCAGTAATAAAGGCCAGGAGCATCTGGCCAGCTGTGAATGGCTGAATGGTTGAGATGTGAGGTGTGTCCTGTCCCGTGGGACCTGCGAGAGGGACGCCGGATTGGATGAGCTGTTTTGGGAGGGCGGGACGTGCGGCAGGCCTGACCTGAGCTGGAGGAGGAGAGTCGAACAAGCGGACAAAGGAGGAGGCCGATTACTCTCGTTCCCACCACACCCTGCCAGAGCGAGTGCCCGACAAAAACACACAACGTTTCACAGTCGAAGAGTCACATTTATGTTGTAAAGAGGTAAGGGAGTAACAAGTAGGCTATACCTGCTGAAGTGCTTTAAGATGGGTAGAGCGAGTGTATTTTTAGTTGGCCACGTTGGGAGACCAAGTTTAAGATGATATAAGTTTTTGTTCATGTTATAATCAGATAGGTGCGTTTTGAATTGATGTAAATGACGTTCTTTGAAACATGTTATAGCATATGCTAAATAAACAGCTTTTGTACTCATTCAACTCACGACTTCCACCCTTCAAGCGTGAGGGCAATTTTAAACTTTAATATTTGGTCTCTCTGTCAAGGACGAGCAATTAGCTTAAAGGAACCATGTGTTATTTTCGCCCCTGAAGGAGATGTATTCTCAACAAAGGCATTGTTTAATGACGCCGTGAATGCGGAATCACAGGAGTTGTCATTTTCATTACATCCGATGGGACTGCAGAAATAATTTTCATGAATGAGCTAAAATATTCAAAACGTATTATAATATGAAGCGAAACATGCGTTGGACGGCAAGAAAGCAGCAGAGCTTTTATTATGCCACTTTCAAGTGCAGTTCTACCTGATTTGATCATGTGGGGAAGTCACTGTTTTAGATCAGGTTAATACATTTTAGGGTTCTGCAGTAATGCTGAACTTTACAGTATACACATGACGTATCTTTGGCGTTTCCATGTTTTATATAAAACAAATGTAAACCAAGGGTGTATCATTAGCATGGCCACAAAGGACACTAGATTGGATTATTTCTCTGGATTCGAACATTCTTCATAACAGTTTTGAGGTAAAGCACCTAAGTAAGCAAAACACGGACCCTTTTCACAAGTTATGACGCATTTACCGGTCATCAGCATCTTAAATCCCTGAAAGTTTTTAATATTTGGAATTTTTAAAAATGTATCGTATGAACATTTATATATATTTATGTATGTAGTATATCACCTTTGCTTAAAATTACAAAAAAACAAATTACCGCTTGTGCGAGGCATTTCTAATGCAGCGTCTATGGGACAGGACAGTGAATTTGATGTTATTCTCTCCTGTGGCCGCTGTCTCACACAATTTTTTTTTCCTTTTTCTGAGCATCTTTATGGAGTTATGTGGAGTTTTTCAATTATTATTTGAGCATTGTAAAAAAAAAATATGTATAAATAAATAACATTGTAAAAAAAAAAAAAAAAAAAAAAAAAGTATTTGTTGTATTCTCCCATTCACTGCGCTCTAAGTTTTCCCAACTATAACACCTTCCACTACTGAGAAACCCAGAAATGTGTAAAGAGTCTATATAACACTGTTGCAGTGGTTTTTTGGATATTTTCATACACAAATCTTACATATTATGCATGATTTAAAGAAATCGCACAAATCATGAGATTTTCCAGGGAACGAGTAGGTAAAGTGTGGTTTAATTATATAAAAAACATTTCCCAAAGTAAAGTGAGAAGTATAAAAGTATAAAAATATTCACAGACTCTTAAAAGTGGTTCTCCAAAGTGCTTGACACAGTTGTCCAAAACAAATCTGTAGACATGCACTTGAAAAGATTCAAAGATTTCTCCTATAAAAGAGTCACGAAAACACTGGCTTTCCTTCATTTAAAATGTTCTATTACTAAAATAATTATTAAACACAAATCCCAATCAGTTGCGGCTGGAAGGGCATCCGCTGCGTAAAATATATGATGGAGAGGTTTGTGCTTCATTCTGCTGAAAAGAAAAGGAATGAATGAAAATCCCAATCATATTCTTGTGACTACATTGATACAGAATTCTATTTTAAGGATTCTAAGAAAAGTACAATGGAGTTCTGTGTTAAAGGAAATGTTAATGAACGTTGCGGCTTCCATTTTCTTCCATCTTAATTGTTTTATTCAGAAAACGTGTATATCATTAACTTAATATAAATAAAGTGATTTTCAATGAGCTGCCTGTTGAAAATGGACAACTTTCATTTGGCTTTGTTTCACCATGCATTCAGGTTGACTCATTTATGCTTAATTCCTCATAATAAATTTAAGAAGTCAGTCATTATGACTTGTGTCAAAATAGAAACAGCGTTATGCTAAACAGTCAGCTAAACAGCTCTTGTCAATGAACTAACAATGAAGTCTATGTTAAAACATGGATTAAATAATTCTTACAGTGTTTAAGTGGACAGTCAGCTCAGGTCTGTTTGTAGCTCTGTGTTGTCTGTTTTGTACAGTTGTTTATGAACACAGTGCATCTGAATGTTTCAAATGAACCTTCTTTCCGTTTCACATTTATGTGGATTTACAGAATGAAGACAACAAAACATATATATATGATATTTAGAGATGTGATTTTCATACTAATACTGTAAATTGTTGGTAATGCATCTTGTTTGTGAGTGAATGATAAATACACATTTCCAACCACCAATTATTTCACTAAAGTACAGTAACATTTTTCCAGTCAGTGGACATCCCCAAAAACAAATATTCATCCTCCATTCTGGATGATATTAACCTAGAGATAACCATGTGCACATTCACTTTATCCCAGGGTGGGATGCCATCCAGAATGAAGAAGAAATGAAGCTGATGAATGAATAGAAACAATTTTCTTGCATCTGGATTCTTCTTCATGACCTTCTGTCTCCATTTTTAGTCTTGAGAACAACTAGGACCACCATAACAGGAATTAGGCATATGGGGGTCATGACAAGGGCAAGGATGATGCTGGGAGGGGGATCCCGCAGTGCCTCTGTGGGACAATCGTGAAAATAGGTTGCATGGATATCCACAAATTTGTGTTCTACAAATCGATTTGGCCAGGGAACCAGCAGACAGTCAGCAACAGTCTCGGTGCACATTGTGAAATTATTGTAAGCACTGTCAGAGAGAGAGAGAGACAGATGAAGAAAGAGTGTCATCATCTACAGCATTACATGTACACTAATGTCATTCAATGAATGAAACCTTTTAGCTTACCTTTTTACTTTCTCCAGTGAACACCAGTCAGTACTGTTTATGGAGTCCATAGCCACAATAAAATTATAATTACACCAGTGATTCACCAGCCATTCATAGCAGTCTTGAGCTGTCATATTCACACAAAATGAGCAGTATATTTCACAGCCGCCCTTATTAGCGCAGCCTGTAATATAAATGAAATCAATAATAATAAATATAAGTCAATGTAAATTACTTAAGTGGATTTTGTATACTGCATTTATTCAGGTTAACATAAATATCTCTTTTGAAATAGCATGATAACAACTTATGTACATACCAATTGTTCCTCCATTTCCATGGACAGGATCTAAAAATGTAAGTAAAAGGGCTATTTGATGTGTCCAAACATATTGCAATTAAATTATACCTACTAACATTTTGGTTATTAAAATTAATAATAACAATTATAGAAAAAAAAACTTTCCTAATCGACTGCATATGTGATAATTTACTGTAGGCTGATCATCTTATTACAATGTACGTCAATAAATATTTTACGACATAATCTTTTATGGCATCCCCATCCTGAAAACACACATTTGTCACGCACCGCATTGTCTAACACGGGTTTAATTGAAAGCTTAAGTTGTCGACGCACACACAACTTACCACAGAGAAAAGACAGAAAGACGCCAAAGAAGCTGAACGATACCCTCATATCAGAGCAACGAGCGCTGGCGAGCTGCTCTCACGCCGCCGCTGAATGTGCCTGAACTTTTACACCGAGGAGCGCGAGGCATAACAGGAAACGCGACGGGTGGAAGCGGGTGATGCGCCGTCACCATATGCGGAACCGCGCTTACCAGATGTTCGAAAAGCTGCTGACCGAGAACGCTTTAATTTTCCCACGTAATAAAGCTCCGCCTCTCTCTCTCTCTCTCTCTCTCTCTCTCTCTCTCTCTCTCTCTCTCTCTCTCTCTCTCTCTCTCTCTCTCTCTCTCTCTCCCTTTCTCTTCTAACAGAAAATAAAATGCTTTTAACGAGTTTTCACAGACTTTTTAGAGGTCAAGCTTTTTAGAGGTCACCAAAAGTCAAGCTGTCTAAAATTCAGTTCAATTCATCTTTATTTCTATTGCGCTTTTACAATGCATATTGTGTCAGCTTAACATAGAAGTTGTAGTAAATTGAAACTGCTTAAGTCCAGTGTTCAGAGTTTTGGTTTAATTTTCACTGCTGAAAGTCTAAACACTGAAGAGCAAATCCATCGATGCGCAGCTCCACAAATCCCAAAGCAAGCAAGCCAGAGGCGAGGAACAAAACTTTAACAATTACGAAGGTGAATGAAAGAAAACCTCTATCTTGACGACTAAAAAACAATGTGTGTGAGTTTTTAGTGAAACCTATAGGCCTGCTTATAATGTCTAATAATATCGACGGTTTTGACCCTGCAGCATATTTCCTCAAAAGTCAGAATTTGGCCATCTGAATAATAATAATAGTAATATAATGTAATTTAATTAATAATATCATTATTAATTGCTTGATTGATTACATTATTGTGGGAGGAGTGTCAAAATTATGTAAAAAACCTTTGTTTTTGTCTTTGTAGCTACACCTGTTCAACTATTAAATATCTAATCAGCCAATGGTTGCGTCTGAAATCACCCACTACTCAGTAGGTACTGAATTTGAATTTAAATGTACTATTCGACCATTAGAAAATAAATCTCAGTTGAATGAATTTAATTCAGATGTACTATATCCACCATTTTGTCATGATCACATAAGCTACCCATGTCAGTTGCGTCGCTTCACTCCTATTCGTGATTTCTCTCGCGGGGTATCATGGGATAGTGTAGCATGCATCGGATGCGCACTTCAGAATCTTGCCAGAAGTAGTAAGTCATCCGGGTATTTTCAAATTTTATGAATTCTATGAGTTTTTAGTGTACTATATAGTGTGGACGTATGCGATTTCAGACATAGCCTATCACTTGGCAGCAACTCAGTGCATTTAGACATGTAGAAGTGGTCTAGTCAAGCATCATATTGAAGAAGATGATAAGTAACTTAGTGGTTGTTGTTGCCAGACGGGCTGCTCTGAATATTTCAGAAATTGATGATCTATTGGGATTTTCAGAAAATGTCAGAAACAGATAAATTATTTCAGTGAATGGCAAATTTGCCGATGCAAATGCCTTGCTGATGCCAGAGGAAGAGAATCACCAGACTGTTTCAGCTGATAGAAAGGCAAGAGCAACTTAACTACTGAACTAACAACACTTCAAACCTTGAAGCAGATGAGCAACAGCAGCAAAAGCTGAGGAAAACCAGTGAAGTGTATTCATGTGAAAAGTCAGATCAACATATCACATCTGTCATGATGTTTGTTGTTGATTCACCTCTCAGAACCTAATCAGAATCATTCGTTCTGCATGAGAGTTGTTTGCTGGAAAGTTTAGTGTAGTTGAAATAAGTCGCGGTGTTGTGGTGAGTATTAATGAAAACACTTGGCTTATTTTAATAGCACACACAGGATCCATGTTCAGAACCGTATCACGAAAGTCCTTTGATGTTTTTGTTTAATCAGATCTGTGTCTTCATAAGAACTAGTTCTCAGTTCTAGTCTTGACTCTTGATATTGTAAAGCGCTGTTGTGTTAAGGAGATTGCTGTTTCCCTGAGGCGCGGATCTTTTTGAGCCGAGCACACCCAGACCAGATGCACATCTGCAAACGGGTCTCCCCCTTTAAAAAAACACTCCATTTCTCTCAGGTTGATTCCTCGTCGGCTCAGTGGTTCTGATTTATTTGCGTTTTTCGCATCTGTTTCCAAACAGGAAACATAAGTGAACATTTAGGGGCAGAGCGAAGCTGCTTGGTGGAACGGACACATTTAAGAATAACTGGGTCATATTAAACAGATCGAGTTCGGGAAACAATATAATCAGAGTTTGCCATCTGTGCTAAAGGGCCGTACTTTTGGCCCAGCTGTGAATGAAACAAATCTCAGCTCATTCACTTCAAAGAAAAGGAGAAAGAAGTGAACCCAGGGCTGAGGGTGGGCTGGACAAGTTTACGTAACACTTCTAGGCTTGTTGACCATGTGAAATTGTCTTCAACCAGACTACCAATGGAGGAAGTCAACTGGAAAGCTTTCATCTTACACACCCTTTAGCAACCCTACTTCCAAACCAAGTGATTTTTAAAGTCAGATGAGTTTCAGGACTTCTGAGATTGAGACTGGCTTCCTACAATAAAGTCAAGTCATGTTTATTTCTATAGAGAATGGGAGTGTGCTGTCACAGTACAGTATTTGGAGGATTTTATCTCCTTAACCCCATAGTATCTATAGTATCTTTATTGTATGATATCTTATATACACTGATTTGCAAGAAATTTTAAGTGCTCATTAGCGGGTTCCACTTTAGCACTGGAGACTGAAAATTATGGAACTAATATTTTCAGCCTGTCAGACAAACAAAGAGCCTTTTTATAAAAATATTTAGGCATGTAGTCCATTTTATTTGTGTGTTTGTAAGATGATTTTCAAAAAGTATTACCATAAAATGGTTTTGTTTCTGTGGTGATTTCATTGGTTTGCATTGTGCGCTGAGTGTGTCATAAACATGGAAGAACGCAACTTGCCATGATCTAGATATCCATTCAATGTACACTACCTGACAAAAGTCTTGTCATCAATCCCAGCTGTAAAAGCATTAAATAATTATTTGATTTTTCTGATAAATCCTCTGTTGAACTGCATCCCAATCATCACAAATACTGCAGAAAACCGATTGGAACCCGTATGGACCCAAGATTCTCAGAGAAATCAGTCAAGATTGGTGAAGGAGAAACCATGGTTTGGGGTTACATTCAGTATGGGTGCGTGCGAGAGATCTGCAGAGTGGATGGCAACATCAACAGCTCGAGGTATCAAGACATTTGTGCTGCCCATTACATTACAAATCACAGGAGAGGGCAAATATTTCAGCAGGATAGC
Organism: Danio aesculapii; assembly: GCF_903798145.1. NCBI lineage: Eukaryota > Metazoa > Chordata > Actinopteri > Cypriniformes > Danionidae > Danio > Danio aesculapii. Next base: position 36,048,009 of record NC_079437.1, read on the forward strand.
GCTCCTTCTCATACTTCAGCCTCCACATCAAAGTTCCTGAAAGCAAAGAGGGTCAAGGTGCTCCAGGATTGGCCAGCCCAATCACCAAACATGAACATTATTGAGCATGTCTGGGGTAAGATAAAAGCAAAGTCAGACCTTACTGTCCTAATTAAATAATTAAATCAAGACATGATCATATTTTATTTTGGTAAAATAAGCGTAATCTAGAGGAATTTGCCTTTCATATAAGACACTTCTGCAACCAAACGATCAACTAGAAGTCAAGTTATCATGTGTTGTTCCTAAAATTTTTATAGGTGACAAGACCTTTGTCAGGTAGTGTTTATAAGCAAAAACAAGCATATTAAAACAGCATAAATGTATTGTGTGAGCATGTTTTGCAGATAGTATTCTGTTCATGTTTTTGAACTTTAAATGTGCATGGCACTAACAGAACAATACAGACTTTTTCCTAGCAAGCCAATCTAAATCTCTCTGTGCTCATGTGTTTATTCAAATCTCATTCTGCAACAGTTGGTTTACGCTTTGTCCTAGAGAATATAAATATAAAAAAAAGTCTGATTTGAAGCGTCAACAAAAGCTCTCGTTACAATGTAGAATTGCAACACAGTATTGTTTTCACCAGTTATCAGCTTTGTCGCTTCCTAACTTTTACTCTGTTGCTTTTCTTTGTTAATACGTATAACTCCATGCTGCAGCTTGATAAGCACTGAATAAATCCATACACTGAAAACAGTCTCACGGTAGGGTTTGTTTGAACAAACATACTCAAAAAAACAAAAGAAAATCTGATAAGTCTGTCATATTTGTGCAGCTGTGTCGCTCACCTGCTCTGGTGAATGCAGTGGTTTGCACTGTCGGCAAGGTCGATACAGTCACCTTCTAGAGGACAAAAAAAAAAAATGCTCATGGGACACAGAGGATGGGTTCACAAAAAGAACCTTTAAAGCAAGTAGAGCGCATTTAATGGGCAATAAAATTTTAGGCTGGAGTTATATTTTTGGGGGAGTAATTTATCAAAATGAGACATTAAATCAAATTTACAAAAATATTTTTTATAGGAATCAAAAGTGCAAGCATGCATGCAAAATGTGTTTGGTTTGTTTTGTTCCTTTGTCATTCTGCATAACAGAGACAGCTGAAGACTAAATTATTAGACCTTCTAAAGGAAATATTTTGAAGAATGTTTGAAACCGGTAATCATTGACTTCCATAAGTGTAAAAATAAATACATTGGAAGGCACTGGTTACAGATTTCCAGCATTCTTCAAAATGACTTCTTTTGCATTCAATAAAGAAAAAGAAACACAAGCGGGTTTGTGACAATTGAAGGATATGAAAATGATGAGAGAATTTTAAGTTTTGGGTGACCTGTTCATTTAAGGGGACTAATATTGACCATAGAAATTTTCATTTAACTATTGTATTTGCTCCAGCCAAACTAAAGGAAGTAAATAAGAAATATAATAGGAATTTTTTTGCCTGCAATGTTAAACATCACTTTAAAAAATAGTTATAATTTCACTGCACGGTTAATATTTTTTCTTCAATATAAGCATAAAAATAGTAAGAACATATTATTTAGACTTGTTCTTAATAAGATAAATTATGAGTGGTCATAGAACATTTTATTTTAAAATAATTTATATGCAGACTAATGGGTAAAACTTACCTGTTTTAAGATAAATGGCAAAGTATTTAATATTAAATGGTATTTTGTGGCTGGACAGTGATTCTTAAATCAGCTTTCTTTTACCATTTCAAAATGTTATGAAACAGTTCTTGTTCTAAATATAGTTGGCAATTTTTTTATGAACTATTATGAATGACATTATCTTCTGTACACAATGGTGTTAATAAATATTAATATTGAAAGTTCATAATAAATTAATTAAACTGAACATATAAAAAAATCAGCACATCTCACCACAGAGTGTTTTTGTCCATTTGGTACCAGAGTCTGCAAACCTGAGACCATTGCACACAGACAGACTGTTGTGAAAAAAGGGAACTTTGCGTTAAACACATGAATCACACTGAGCTTTTGAAACACGCTGACAAATTTGTCATTTTTAGACAGCAAAGGGAATATTGACAGACATGGAAAAAGATGCAGGAAGGGAGGAGATGAAGAGGGAGCAAATGTGCACATCCTCCCTTTGTCCAGTCCAGTTGGATCATCACAATCATTTCCTCAGACTTCAGACTTTTAAAAGCAGCATTTTGAAGAAATCAATAGTATTTTATACAGTTGAAGTCAAAATAATTTGCCCTCCTGTTAATTTTTTTAATTTTCAAATATTTCCTAAATGATGTTTAACAGAACAAGGGATTTTTTTTTCATAATATTTTTCTATAATATTTTTTTCTTCTTGAGAAATTCTTATTTTTTTATTTCAGCTAGAAGAAAATCAGTTTTTTATTTTATTTTTAAAAAATAATAATTTTAAGGTCAAAATTATTAACCATTTTTTAGATTGTCTACAGAACAAGCCATCATTATACAATGATTTGCCTATTACTTGCAAAATATTATGTACTGTCATCATGGAGAATATAAAATAAATACTTTTTTTTCTAAATTATATGTAGAAATGTGTTTAAAAATCTCTGCATTAAACCGAAATTGGGTAAACAAATATACCGGTGGCTAATAATTCAGGAGGGCTATTAGACTTATTTTAACTTCTTTAGTTTAAAAATAGCTATAACTTTGCATGAATGTGGTCTTTGTTGCATATATTCCATTTAAAAAAATGATACATAAATCAATAAATATTTTAATATAAATACAATATATAAACATATACTGTATATGAATAATCAGAAATATATCAAAATACAAAAAAGGTATACAATGCTTCTTTATTCAGTCTTTGAGCATGTTCAAGCATCTTCTTTTGCCTCTGATTTTAAGTTTTAAGCACTCATAATTATTTTATTCTGAGATTTTAAGTCTTACTTACCCCAAAACAGAAGGTTCCCTGTTGGTGTTGACGTAGGTGTAAGTAAGCTGGCCATTCTGCTTTAATCCAGGCTTGGTTCTGCTGTCTGTCCATGAATGTATGAACTCTTCAACAGGAAAGCTCTATTAAAACAACAGGAAGTGCTCATTTCCTTAAAGGGGTGGTGGATTCACAAATGGAGAGATATTACAGACAGGGTTGACTGATATATCTAAATGTTGCCATCATCTGTCTCTAGAAATTTCTTTTGTACACACATATTCTTCACCATCACTTTCGATTGTAATTTATTCATTGGTCTCTTTGTTTGGGGGTTAGTGTATTTTGTCATGGCTGTACTTTGTGGATGTGGAACTGTCAGATTTTCCTCACAGGGATAACTCACCAAAAACTGAAAATTCATTTACTCACCCTTCACTTGTTCCAAACCAGTTTGAGTTAATTGCTTCTGTTGAACACTGTTCTGATGATGAATATATTTTGAAGAGAGATGAAAATCCATTGACTTCCATAGTATATGTTTTTCCTTAAATGTCAATGATTGCAGGTTTTCAACATTCATCATTATATCTACTTTTTGTATTGAACAGAATAAAAATATATTTGGAAAACACTTTATGGCCATTTAATAATGTGTAAATTTTCATTTTTGGGTGAACTATCTCTTTAGGTATTTATCGCCAACTGTTAAGCTTTTTGTATTAAAATAGTTCCTGATTATTCTTATCAATAATGTTTGTTTTTCTATCTCTGTCACACATATCTGGCTCTGTAAAAATGTCACTTAATGTATGGAGTAAATTCAGTAGGTTCACTTTTGTTTAACAGCACTTCTGCTGTTTGTGTACATTAATTTGAGGATGTTGTATGTTTTTCCTCTAACTCAACTCTTGATCAATTTGAGTTGGAGACTCTAAGTGGAAAGACTAGAATCAACAAAGCATGAGCCAGATTTTGTGCTTAGTTTGGTTTGTCTGTTTATCGTGCATTGTATACAATGTGATGTATGATGGTTTGGTCTAAGACCAGTTGGCATTAAATCAGAACTGGAGAAACTGAGAAAATAGAGGAATGGAAGTAATCCGGGTTGCCATATATGCAAACATTTCCCTCAGAGACACATTATTTAAAATATTTTCATTAAAATATCCCAAAACTACTAGAACAGTGTTATATAATGGATTTTGCTGACTTCTGTAATTCCTTTATTCCAAATGTTTTAAAAATGTCCAGAAAAAAATCCAGAGAAATAGGATATTTTATCTAGAGACATAGAGAACCTGTCCCAGCAAGCACATGAAGTCAACATGATGTCAGATTGACGTTGTACCCCAACATTGTGGAAACGTTGCATTTTGTTTGGAAATTAATATCGGGTTGACGTCAGAACCCAACGTCAGGCCGATATCAATGTTCAACATCCAACCTAAAATCAACCAAATTTCAACCTCTAATTATGTTACAGTTTGACTTTGTGTGGACGCAACCACTATGACGTCTATCAGACGTTGGATTTTGGTTGCCATACCTGTTGAATAAATGTCAGTATTTGACATGAATTTGACGTTGGTTTAAGATCGCTCTATGTTGGATTTTTTTCTTTCCAGCACAACTTAAAATCAACCAAATATCAACGTCATTTGACGTCATTATCGGACGTGAAAATAACGTTGTCCTTAGACGTTGACTAGGCATTGAATTTTGGTCACCTGACATCATGGCCTAAATCTAACCTAATATTAACGTTTTATGACGTTGAGTGTCTGGTGGGGTGTGGTCATGCTAATAACATCACATACCCTCGATTTCAAGTTGATTTATATTAAACATTATATAAGACGCTGTAATATGTGGTGTGTTTCATTGGATTGCGCAGAGCAGCATTAAAAAATAAACCTAAAATGTATTTTAGGGTTAAATAAAATGGTGGTGTTAGTTCCTCACGTCATCACGACCGGAACAACAGGAATCGATCAATGGTGGCTCTTTGTAGCAATTGCTTCAGTGGTCTCATTTTATTTTAGCACTATGAGCCTTGTGCGGGTCGCACACCGGATGCACCGCTCAGCGCTGCGACACAGTGTGCACATGTCAGTTGTAAGTATCGCACACCAGATGCGCACATGTTCTTTAAAATGAAACTATTCAGATGGCGCTTTATGGCACAGCAGAAATATGAACAGTGTCCTGACTCGTAGCTGGCCGCCGCAGACAGCTGCCAACTTGAGGCAATGATGTGCGTATCTTGATAGAAATCTATGTTAGAATTCTAAAATGCATGGGGCCGCGTTGCTGGGTGCCACATTTGGTGTGCGACCCCCTTTACTCTGCTTCATACTTCCATGATAATAAGTCTTGAATACTTTAGCTTATCATCAACTAGGCCTTTGTTTGTTGTGAATACATGCCCTCTGGTGGTGAAAATGATCTACTATATATTTATTCCCATTTTTTTAACTATACATTATTTCCTTATTTGAAAAATGTTACTGGTGCTTTTGCATGCACAACAGCAAGCTCAAGATGGACACTCACATATATAAATTTAGATAGATTTTAGTGGTGGGCCATTATCGGCGTTAACTTGCTGCGTAAATGCGAGACTCTTATCGCGCAATAAAAGAAATAACGCCGTTAATCTTTTCTCAAAGTTGGGTTGGGAGCTGGGTCTGTTCCATGCAAGCTATGATGACTTTCACCTTGATATTTTAGTGCGGATATATACCTGACCAGTGAGCCGTCTGACAAAAAAGTGCCCTTCTGAATCAAATCAGCATGATGCCTGACTTTAACTGCAGTTCGGCAGTTTCACTTTAACTCATGAACATTTCATTCATGCCCCCGTGACAAACTGAGGTATTAGACGCAAATAAGGAGTAAGGACTGGTGAGAGTGTTATAAAATTTAATAATGTACGCCAAATGAAAAGAAAAAAAATTTCCACAGTTCGCAATGTGTGTGAGTGTGCGTGCGTGTGCAGTCCTTTACTGATAGCCACATGTGTGGATCTTGTCGGAAAATATAGTGAAAGGTCCTACAAGACAGTAATAGTTTGATCACGGTGTTTACTTCAGTAATGCCACTAATATATGCATACTCCACATCTTAATTTTATTTCTGTTTAGTTCAGCTATGACTTTAGTCGGATTAAGGTGATGACAATTGCTGTTTAGAGCTTATGTAGGCCTACAGTTCAACATTCATGTTTAACTGAATAAACAGTTAGTAAACACAAGTACATCTTATTGAACATAATTTATTTTCACCACCAATTATCAAAGTAGAGAAGTTTCTTAAGCAGTTTGTGATGCCTTTTGGAACCAGGAGATGAGCCCCTGGTCTAATGCGCCACCTGGCTTGAGAAACCCGTTCTCAAAGACTTATTATAGCCCACATATTCTGAATGCCTCCAGCAAAATTCAAATGAGCCATTTTAATTTAGATTAATCTAGTTAAAAAAATTTATTTATGCCCACCCATAATAGATTTACATTACATATCACATAAGTCTTCTCTTTCAAATAATACAGCCGGACTGGCTTCTGTGGTAGGTCTCGCGGTGTTTATTATTGTAGAGTTGAGTAAGCAGCCTCAGTCCAAAACAGATTGTTTCTTTTAATGTTGCTGGCAGGGATTGTGTTAACCTCATCGGGCTCTACAGGAGGTCTTACCCCAGGTGCTTCAGTGAGGGGGGAGAAGATAAAGCCTGATGACAAATCCAACCCCAGAGCATCGGCTCAGAGGAGTGTCTACCCTCACTATTGACGTACACCGACCCCCAGCACAGCCATTGACGCATGTACACTATGACCACCACTGGCGAGTACTCGGTACAGAGTGATGCAAGAGGAGAGAGTATCAGTCCCTTAGAGTGTATACACACACACTCTCACACAGAAAGAGCCACAGATGTAAAAGTCAACGTCATCTGGCGATTCCTCCTTACTCTCTCTCTCAGCTGGGTTTGGTCTGGTGCCCTGTGAAGTTCTGAGGAACCAAATTACTTCCACATTTGATTCACATTAGTTAGGAGTGGCTTGTTTTCCATCCTTAATTGGTTTGCTCTGTTTATGAAGCAGATTAAGTTCGAGGAGCAGAAAAGACAGGGCTTGTTTAGCAGTTCAGGACACTTAGTTTCACAAAATTGGAAATCCAAATGGCAAAATCTGGAGATACAAAGGAATAGTTTACACCAACATTAAAATGAACCCTCTCAAACTGTCCTTTGTGTACATGAATTTCTTTCTGTTAGACGAACACAGCCAGAGTAGTTTTACATTTTATCTTGGCTTTATTTTATGGCTTTTCTTTTTTTAAGCTTCCAAAAGCACTTAAAACTGTTATAAAACTAAACCATACATCGTCAAGGGCTTAACGCATGTCATATGAAGGGAATTGGTGTGTTTTTGTAACAGAAATATTTCACATTTTTAAATTATAAACTCAAATCTCTAACTTCCGGCAGCTGCTAAATGCACGTCCTAGACAACTTCTTGGCTGACCTTCAGGCACTTCATTATCTTTGTTGTTAGGTATGTTATCTTAAAGTTTGTAATGGGAAACTTACTGTTTTGATTACTTAAAATGTTTGTAAGTAAAGCATACACTTTAAAGGCATGTTGTAATTCAGTAAAGAGAGAGTCAAATGTACTTGAAACGGAGTATTACAAATGACCAAGTGTAAAAAAGCTCATCAAACAACTTTACTTTAATATATATTAAATATAACTTGTACAAAACATTTTTTTTTCGGAGTATGACTTCCAGAGCATCAACTTTTCAAAGAGCTGTGCAAAAAAATGGCATGGTTACTTCATCAAATGTTTTTTAAATGTAGAAAGACAAACAAAAAGCGCTCAGGGGTAACTCAAATATTTGGTCGGTGCTTCTGATGAAGACAGATCCTTGCCGAAACGTGTAGGTTTTTTAAGATTTAGCCATGTGAATAAAGGCTTTTTAAATTTTCTGAGTTCCTTGGACTCACTTCTGTTGTTTTTTAAATGTATTTATTTTAACATTATTTTGTGTGGGTCTTTTTGAGAATGATCATTTTAGCCCTCACTCATCTGCCGTTTGATTTCAGAACTTAATAATACATGTTTGTGAATTGAATAAAACTCAGTCACTTTAATCTGTTTCTGGGAAAAAAGTGCCTTTTAGAATTCTTCACTAGATTCTTTTTCAAAGAGATGTTTAACATTGCAAGCTACTGTAAATATTTTCTATTCAATTTTACTTCTTTAGAAAGTCTAATTTACTTCTTTTAGTTTAGAATTTTAAAAAAAGTTAAATAAATTGAAACTGCCATGGTCAATATTAGCCCCCTTAAAGGGATAGTAAAAGTTTGGCCTTTATTTAGTTCACCCAAAACTGAAAATTCTGTCATCATTTCCTCATCCTTCCATTGTCACAAAACTGTTTTTGTGTAATGTCATTATCAACTGCCTAAGTTCAATTGCAAAACTCAAGATCGCAAGAACAGAGGACGCGTGAAAGTTCCCGGATGTGTTCTTGGTATTGAGGGTGCACCAATACAGACTTGTGCACCAAACTTGCTTGAGAAATCCCCAACACAATCTCACTGCAATTCGTAACTTTTTGATTTAGTGGCTAATTTGTATGAATTCGTACGATCTAATTCGTACGATTTAGTACGATTTGCTCATCCCCCAATGACAGTTGGGTTTAGGGGTGCGGTTAGGTGCCACGCCTCCTTTTTAAAATTGTATAATTTCGTACGACTAAACTCGTATGAATTCGTACGAATTAGCCACGAAACTGACAAAACGTAAAATACTTTCGTTTTTTCGTGAGATCAGGCTGAAATCCCAGAAGTCATTGCGACAGAATAAAGGAGGTGGGAAGTGCAGCATTTTATATAGGTTTATTAAAGTAAACACATTAAGGGTGTTTATCTGCTGAAATTCATATTAAAATCTGTTTTCTTTATATTGTGCAAAGTATGTTTGTAAAGTTTTTATGCATGTTATAATGTATTGAAAAGGAAAAAAATCAATGTATGAATGCTGTAAGGTTTAAATAATTTTCTGTTAAAAACACATGAAGGTCATGTGACCATCAGGAAGAATGCAGCCTCTCATTTCTCAGAGGACGCATTCTGTGTTCTCGCGCTCTCCCAAGTTCGTTCTTCCAAGATAACTTGGCAAGAACAGTCTCCAAGAACACTAGTTCGTTCTCTGTGTTCTTGGAATTGAGAAACAGCCCATGTAAGAGCTTGATTAGCTGGTTTAGGTGTGTCTAATTGGGGTTGGAGCTAAACTCTGCAGGGCACTGGCCCTCCAAAACCGAGTTTGGGCACCCCTGCACTAGACATTTTAAAACCACCTTGAAACAAAAAGCAACAAAATGTCATTTTTGCAAAAATGTTTTATATATTCTTCATCAGCCTTGTTTGTCATAAATACTCTCAACATCCAGTTTGAATGACTATTTCTCAATGATCTGCTATTTTTGGTCTTGAATTAATTTGTTTCCTCTGATAAACGTTTTTTAAAGAGCTTGCATTGCACTCTTTACATTCTTAATAAAATCAATCTGTAAAGGTTGTCAATATAAGAGTGTTGGTATGTAGTCATATGGTTAAGTATGGCCTGTTTAGTTACAAATAAAATTAGAGAATATATGTGGCTATATGTAAAGACTCTTGCTTTTTGTTTGTTTTTCTCCCAGGTCTTGTGCCTGAATGGTAATTTGACACTTACACAGATGTCTCAACTCATTCCCAGAGGTTTTTATTGCCTGAAGATGTATTTTACTTATCTGGATTAAAGACTATCCGCTATCAATTCACCAGTGGTTTCAAGAGATTTATATGTTGATTAATTTAGATGTATCTGGCCTCCTTTTATTTCCATTTTATCAGACTTAATAAAAAAAGAAGTTGAAGCTTGACCAACCGAGCAAAATGTAAACAGTTTGTTTTCTAACGCAATGCTGTTTTCATTAACACTTTCATTAAGCACTTACACCTTGGTCACTTACCATTGACAAGTTGAAGTTCTTAATGATGTTTGCAGAGGTTTTAACCAATCAGAATCAAGTATTCAGACAGGCCGTGGTATAAAAAGATTTATACCATTAAGTATTATAATATAAAAAGTCTACTTTATGTCTGATAAAAAAGTGGACAGAATGCTAGATTTAGCAAGACTGACTAAATTGTCAATTTTCCAGTCCAATACTGTGCCTGTCAGTGGTTCTTTGCCTTTATGTTGTGCGTTACCATCATTTAATGTACATCTAACCATGTATTATCCCTCACTTATAAAATTATGTAAAAAGAAAGTTCCTTTTGTACTCCAACATCCCTCTCATACAGAAAGCTCCTTGCATTTTCTGGCTTCAAAGCCTCTAGATATCTGGAGCTGTTCAACACCATGTCAAAAGCCATATTTCATCTCATCCTCAGAGCACAGATCTCATCCCTCAGTACCGCACACACCGTCTGATATTGATCTGTATTTGATCAGCCAAAACCAACATCCATGGTTTAAGCTGTGCGTAATTAAAAACTTTCCGCAGATAAGACCTCCCTCTTCTGTCTATCTTTCTGCCTGTGTTTGCTTCTGTTGTGCGGTCCAAGATAAACAGCCTTAGGAAACCCCGTTAGGATGGGTGCATTACTGGGATAAGGGTGTGAGGAAACATTGTGTTACCACTCTATATATCACATACTGAAGCGCTGAGCAATACTAGCTCAATCTCAGCTTATACACAGAACCCAGCAGGCACACAATGTTATAAGATGTAAATATTAGGTTAGATGTGATGTCAGGTGACAAATTCAATGCCAGTGTTACAGGACAATGTTATTTTGACGTCCAATAAAGATGACGTTGATATTTTGTTAATTTTAGGTTGTGTTGGAAAATGACCAAAATCTAACGTCGAGCCAACATCCTAAACCAACGTCATATTGACCTCAAATACTGACATTTAGTCACCAGGTATGGCAACCTTACGTCATAGTGGTAATGTCCACGCAATGTCAAGCTGGAACATTATTAGACGTTGATATTTGTCGGTTCTGAAGTCAGCCCAATTTTCATTTTCAATCAAATGCAACGTCTCCACAATGTTAGGGTACAGCGTCAATCTGACGTTATGTTGACGTCCTGTGCCTGCTGGGAGGAAGCTGAAACACTTTGCCAATATTAGCAAAATACAAATGAATTGTATATTAAAAAATAATAACATGTTAATTATAAACCATTGTAACCACAAATTCATTCATTGTCTTGTTACACTAATCACACAGTTTAACCTTGTTATTTGGTTATACAAATGGAAATCACTTCACCACAACAATCACTTCAAAAACAAGGTTACTTTAGTTACTGCACTTATACCAAAGAGCTAAGAATGACCAAGAGGCGACACTCAATAGAATGTTCCATTCCAACAGCAGCACCAGCAACAGCCCCGTGATTCCGCCATTTTTTAGTGAAAGTGATCGGCCGTCCATTGGATCTTATTGCTGTCGCGATGACAAGCAGCTGCTTTGTTTTTTATTTATTTATTTAAAAAGCGCATTAAAGCTGAGATATAACCTGAAAGACGGCAATACAACACTTACGCTCACAATCGTCAGCACTGTTAGTAGTTTATTTTACAGACTTATAATATGCTGTTGTTCTATAGGAATTTTCATTCCAAAATGGCCGCCGCGCCACCTAGTGGCTGTTTACCAAATCGCACTAGAGTGTCGCCTCTTGGTGATTCTATGCTCTTTGCTTATACTGTAAAAAAACATTGTCAGAATTAATAATAATAAAATCATGGTGGCCAAGAGAGCTTAATGTGCTGCAATTTAAGAGAACACATGCAATTACAAAAAATGCCAGCAAATTAAGAAAGATTTGACAGCACACATTCTGCAAATCGTCACAATGCAAATACATTTTGAATAAAACACGCTGCATTTTCTCACAACACAAACATTTTACAAAAGCGCGCAACATTTTCTCTCAACACAATAGAAATATTTCAAGGAAACCCTAAAACGTGACGGATCGGGCTATGGTTATTTTGGCTAATAAATAGTAAAGACAAGGGAATCGGGATGTTAATATAAACAAACAAAAACTCACATTTCAAAGATCACCTACAACTTCACTGAGCAATAGTCACGGCACAGTGGCATCCATCACCTTTCAGGATCCACTTGAAACATTTCTGTTGTGTTCTGATCTTTTTGTGTTGTGGGAAAACGCAGCACGTTTTTGTAAATTGTTTGTGTTGTAAGAAAATGCAGTGAAAATGCAGTTTTATTATTGGATTTGCGTTGTGGGAAAATGCAGCTTTTTATGTGTTGTGAGGATTTGCAGCACATGTGCCGTCAAACAGATGAAGATTTCTTGATTTGCTGGCTTTTTTTGTTATTGCATACTTTTTCTTAAATTGCAGCACGCTAAGCTCCCCCACCCACCTTATAAAATGGATGAAACTAACCTACAAAATGTCAACATTAGTTTGTTTTATAAAAAGTGAAAAGTGTAATAGACTGTAAAATCATCTGACAAAAAATGTATGATGTTCATTACAAATAATCATAATGCACATGTCATGCACAGTAAAGAAATAGTTTATAGAAAAATTAAAACTGCCATCATATACTTTGCCAAATGGTAAAATGTCATCTAAAACTGGCCATTGACCTCCAATGTTTTGACAACTCTGAAAGATGTTTCTCACAATATCTTCTTTCATAATCCTCTAAATCAGTGTTTCCCGACCCTATTCCTGAAGGCACACCAACAGTACATATTTTCAACCTCTTTCTATCCAAACACACCTGAATCGAATCATCAGAATGTCAGAAGAGGCTCGAAAACCTGATTGAATGGTTCAGATAAGGGAAACCTCTAAAATATTTACTGTTGGTGAGCCTCCAGGAACAGGTGTCAAACTCAGTTCCTGGAGGGCCGCAGCTCTGCACAGTTTAGTTCCAACTCTAATTAAACACACCTGATCAAACTAATTGAGTCCTTCAGGCTTGTTTAAAACCTACAGGAAAGTGTGTTGGAGCAGGGTTGAAACTAAATTGTGCAGGGTTGTGGCCCTCCAGGAACTGAGTTTGACACCCCTGGCCTACAGGGTTGGGAAACACTGCTCTAAAGAAAGAAAGTCGTACAGGTTTGGGACGATGTGATGTTCAGCTTTGTGAACTATTCTTGTAATTGTTTGAGAGACATAATATAATCTACTCTCCTATTATACATTATTTAACAAGACATTAGTCTAAATTCATAGTGCTCATAAGAGTTCTGAAATGAGCATGTGATGGACGGTTTACTGTCCCATGGGGCCACAGAGGAGGGTTTGTAAATGGCTGTGAAGCAACACAGCTGGTGGTGGAGGAAATTCATGTGACCAGGACAGCTTGGCAAACATATCCAGATCTCAATTAAACGAAACAAATTCATACAATATGAAATAACATTATTACCTTCTCAAGTTTACTGTTTTGTGCACTGTAAAACATGTTATTTACAGTGTCTGTATTTTGTGATTTATAAGTGTTTCTTTCGTTTATGAATTTCATTATGGGATGTTGATCTTTGCACTGTTGACTTTAATGTTGAAAATTCAATTCTTCAGTTTAACAAAGTGACTTTAATTTACATTTTAGTAGTTTGAAATAATATAATGTATAAATGTGACAATAGATGACTTTAAACTATTAAAAAGTTAATAAAAGTCACTTTTTCAAACTTTTCAAGGTTAAAAAATGTTTGAAGATGGATCAAGTTCCCATAACGCAATTCACACGCATAATTAAACAGAGAACATACTAAATTAAAACATGAATCAGAAAATATGGAAAAATGCTTATTCACAGATATTTTTTACTGTGTGGAGTGTTAAAGTTTAAAATGAACAAAAAACAAAACAAATGTTCTCTATCAACGTTAAAGAAATAGTTCATCAAAAGATGAAAATTCTGTCGCCATTGAATCATACTTAACTTGTTCCAAACCAGTTTGAGTTTTTATCTTCTGTTAAAATATATATTTTGAAGAATGTTTGAAACCTGTAAGCACTGCCTTACATTTTTATTTTACAATATAAATGTATGGAACCATTTTATGGTCATTTAAATAGTGATGATCATTCAAGCGATTACTCTATGAAAACAGTTATAGCTTAATGTGGAGCTCAAACTTTTTTTATTATGGGCCCAAAAAAATCTTGATTGAGAGGGGTGGGCAAAGGTAAATATACCAAACTATTACATTAACGCTGTCAAGTTCCTATTTTATTAATATTGAAAAGTAAATAGAAAAAACACTTCAATCATATTAGTAATTATGTTTTTTGTTTCATTTTGTAATGAACTTCTTAGAATAAAAACATAAACAAACACAAAGGTGTTCAGTGCTGAATACACGAGTCATGCTGAAACTGCCTTTGCCTTGATTTGCTTGTTGATGTCTTGTGTATTGTCCTCTATTTTCGAGTGACAGTATTTATATTTTTAAAAATGGGATTCATGCACAGTATTTAATTGAAACATTTTATTTTAGTTGACTTTTTTTTAGCTCAGGCTTAACAATTAAACAATCAAACAAAAGGATACGTTAAATTAGAAATGACGATCTCTGTTGAAGGCATGAGCAGCAACCTTCATTCTAAATATTCTCTCAGATGGGATAGCAGGCCGAAAGGTTACTATGGGCCAGATTTACTACTTTGGGCATCTCTGGTATAGAGTAACAGGAATGTTTATCTTAAAAACAAAAATTAAACACAACAAACAAGAGTTTCATGTGCTTTTATTGAATTATATTTTTTATATATATATAACTAAACTGTATGACTGTCCTTCTGCCAACCTTCTGTGTTTATGTGCTTCAAGAAAGCAAAACAGGTTTGTAACAGCTTAAGCAAAACTTTATATTTGTGAGAGCTGTTTCCTTAAAAATGTATAAATATAAATGGCTATGTATCGCCCTCTAGTGGATTTAAAAATATAATATGAAACATGTTTTGAAACATCTGTAGAAAGCAAGCTACAAAATATCTATTCTTTAATGTTGCAACAGTCGTGTTATAGTGGCACGTGTACTTGTCTTATCATAACATCAATATGTATTTAATTTTTCTATAGACAGTAGGTAGATTATTAATATAGTCGGTGATCAGGAAATGATGTAGGCCACACACATTTGAACATTTCCTTTTTGACATTCGAGGCGAGCGCGTCCACTCTTGCGCGTTCACGTTGTGTCACGTGTGGCGCGCAGAGAAGGGCCGTGCCTTGCGCGTCGCGCGGCGAGCGTGCGGATCTCTCTCCCTCTCCACCCCCCCCCCCCCCCCCCCCCTCTCTCTCTGGAGGAAAACAGCACATGCGCTGCGCTGCGGATCTCAAGGGAGCCGTGCAAAAACAAGCATTGGATCCTCAAGCCAAGCCCCTTTGAGCGGAGACTTCTGTCCCTGCATATATTAGCATCCACGTGTACATATCACGCAGATAGCCTACGCATCTCGAGTTAAAGTACAAAAACTACTTAGACGATGTGTGGGCTGTTTTGCTTTATTTAAATCTAAAATATTTTGCGATCATTTTAATATTATAATGCTACTACTGGGTTATTAAATGGTAGTAACAAGTCTAATAATAATAATAATAATAATAATAATGATAGATAGATATATAGATAGATAGATAGATAGATAGATAGATAGATAGATAGATAGATAGATAGATAGATAGATAGATAGATAGATTAATTGATTGACAGATAATAGCCATTAAGATTCAATTAATTATATTTATATTATTTATTTTATTCATCATAAATCTATTAAGCTCATTTAAATGTTTGCATGTGGTCTATTAATTCGAGCGTAAATGGTTTGTTCCCCGCCAGTGCACTCAGCGCTCCAGCCAGAGAGAGCTGGAGTATGTTCATAATAAAGACGTCACCCTGTGCTTTGACCGTGCCAACCAAGTGCGCAGCTCGTAACTGTACAACTACAATCTCGACATGCTTACGGGCGACCGAGGACTCCTCGCATGCCCTGCGCTCGCCCGCACAAACACTCTGGCCCCGATAACCGCAGCGACTCTGTAGGCAGGACGGCGTTTTTCACCACAGGACGGGGTTTTTTTTGGGGGCACGCGGACTTCTTTGCTGCGTACTTGAAGCTGAAGCCGATTCGTGGAGGGTTTTAAAAAAGGAGGAAGCGGTGAGTCTCAAGGTATTTCAGAACTCGGTAATCGCTATCGTTAAAATCCAGCGTGTGTGCACGAGCGGTGTTGGAAAGGGGAATGTTGTGCGCTCGACGTCTTTAAATCGAGTGTCGTTTGTTTCTCGTGCAAGTATTTTCAACGTGTGGCGTTGCTGGAGCGTAGCGTCCTTCGCAAAAAACGCTCTCGTTAGCGGTCACTACAACATTGCCACATTCTCTGCGTTTTGTAATTGGTTTTAGTTCGTCGAAAGTTCGAGAAAACAGTGTTGGAGGGTTTTGAGAAAGGGTGAAAAGTGTACTACGCACTTATCCGCACTGTGCTGATCTGGGCTCGCGGGAGAGACACGCCCACTTCCAGCATGAGGAGCGCGTGTTTTTCCGAGCCCACTGTCACCGGGGCGAGATATTTGCATACGCAGTTTTTGCTCTCTGTCTGTGAGGTGGTGTGTTGTTGTTTTTACGTTATTTTTGGCATTGCGGGATTCACGGAATGCTTCGTTTCATCTAAAGTGCTTGTCTGAAGTGGAGACCTTTAAAAATGGTGTGTAATGCGGAATGTTAGTTGTATTTTGTGAACTGCAGGGGGCAGTGAATGAGTCCTGTGTGTGGAGTCCCTACTCAATGATAAAGTTTGAGTCATGCGATTTATAGGTCTCTTGAGTGAGTGTGTGTGTGTGTGTGTGTGTGTGTGTGTGTGTGTTGGAAGAGGATGAGTCACATCTGACGGGAACCCTTCTGGAAGGTGTTGTGTATCTCATCGAAGAGAATATGTTTCATATGTAGATGAAGCAATGGTTTCAAGAGAAGAAATAGTAATGAGATTATGATTATCTCTCTCTCTCTGTGGTCCCACTAGCAGGGGACTGAAATGGAGTGAAGAGGGACTGTAAATGTTTGGAGAGAAATCAAAGAGAAAAATTATTAAATTAGTAATTTAATTAAAAAAAAAAGGAAGAAATTTATGCAGGCGTCACGGTGGCACAGTAAGTAGCACAATCGCCTCACAGCAAGAAGGTTGCTGGTTCGAGTCTTGGCCAGTTGCTATTTCATTTCCCCCACAACTTCAAAGACATGCACTATTGGTGAATTGGATAAGCGAAATTGTCCGTAGTGTATGTGTGTGAATGAGAGTGTACGGATGTTTCCCAGTGATGGGTTGCAGCTGGAAGGGCATCTGCTGCATAAAACATATGCTGGGTAAGTTGGCGGTTCTTTCCACTGTGGCGACGCTAGGTTAATAAAAGGACTAAGCCGAAAAGAAAACGAGTGAATGAATGTATGTAATATTTCATAAAGGTAAATCAATAAATATACGTTAGTATAAAATAAATAAAGTTCTATTAAAATAATTTAATGATAATAAAAAATACAAAAATATGAATAAATACGAAGTAATGCATAAATGCTTTGAAATCCTTTAAAATATATATATATTTTTGCACATTTTCTAAATGATTATATGTACATAAACATATATTAAATTATTTATGTACATAAAATTACATAAATATTTTAAAATAATTTATTTACATAAAAAGACTTAAATGCAAGTAAAGTGTCTACTTTATTTCTAAAATAATCTGGGGAAAATAAAATGTCATAATATGAGTGAAATAATGTCATTATCATTCAGTTTTACAAATATATTTATCTAAAAATGAAGCTACTTAGGGTGACACGGTGGCTCAGTGGTTAGCACTGTCGCCTCACAGTAAGAAGGTCACTGGTTCGAGTCCCAGGTGGCCCAGTTGTCATTTCTGTGGGGCGTTTGTTCTCCCCGTGTTTGTGTGGGTTTCCTCTCTGGTTTCCCCAACAGTTCACAGACATGCGGTATAAGTGCATTGAAAAAACTAAATCTTCCGTAGTGTATGTGTGTGAATTGGTGTGTATGGGTGTTTCACAGTACTGGGTTGCAGCTCTAAGGGTATCTGCTGTGTAAAACTAATGCTGGATAAGTTGGCGGCTCATTCCACGGTGGGACTATAAAGGGATAAAGGGACTAAGCTGAAGGAAATGAATGAATGACTGAAACCACTTATTCTGACCTCTGTGTTAAACTATGGAAAAGAATAAATCATCATACTCGTCATTTTATTTAAATGATTAAAATATTCTTGCTGCAGTCAAAAGGATGAAACTCATTTCTGTCTTTATTATTACTGTGTTATTACTTTTAGAAAGGTTAATGAATCAGAAATATTTCATTTACATTTAACTTGTAATTTATGCAAAATTCTTAAACATTCTGATGTATTTCAGCTTTTTAAAAGCTCCATCCTTTATAACACGAATGTATAAATATCAGGAAGTAAGTAAGCTCAACTTCATGTGTATTTGTCCTGTATTTTAAGTGTTGCTCCTGTCCTGTGTTGCAGTCTAGTGAGGTCTGATGATGGAGGAGGCGTCAGGCCCTCGGTCCTGCACTGTGAAGCCCCCTCGAGATCTGTTGGAATGGAAGAAGAGAGTGAAGTCTGAGTACATGAGGTTAAGACAATTGAAACGCTTCCGCAAAGCTGAACAAGTCAAGGTATAATATCTTTTGAATTTTTGCTAAATAATAGCATTCTAGTATTTTTTCTTGGCTCAATTTTTATACACTACCATCAAAACATTTGGAGTCAGCAGACTATATTTTATTTTATAGATGTATTAATGTGTTTATTTATGTATATTTATATGTAATTTTAAAATATATATTTGTGTTGTTTTTAAAAATGTAAACTTTTAGCTGTGGCTTCACAATATATGGGAAAATTATTATTATTATCACAATAATAGTATTCACAATACACATACTGCAGACGTGTGATAAATTACAATTATTGTTTGCATTGCTTGTTTTTCTAAATTTGACCAATCAGGTGGGACCTAACCAATCAGGTGGGACCTCTTTATCCCCACCTTCTCAGTAGTGGTTGGATTATGCTATTGGCTGTTCACCAAAGGTGAACCCAAAGCTGAAAATAAACACTAATGGTGTGAGTAGAGTTGAGAGAGGAAAATAACAACAGCCACTCAAAGTCAGAATGTCTGCTGAGGTTTTCGCTCATTCATAGTTTTTTAAATACTAAATTGTTTCAGATTGATACTGATTAGTTCAGGTTAGTCTGAATTAGAATTAATTAGTAATAACCTGTTTATTCAATATCATTACATACATAATTGATTTAAACATAGCTAATAAAAATAGCATTTTATAGGGAAATGTTTAAATCACATGAAATATTGTTATTGTGATACTTAACAGCAATATTGCATATCTCATATTTTCCTAATATTGTGGAGCCCCCACAATGGATGCTTAGACATATAACATTCCAAAAAATGGCACGGTTAAATAAATGTTGCTCTTTTAAACTTTCTATTTAACTAATAATCCAAACATTCACATGTATTACAGTTTACTAAATATATTTTAAAAATAGCTATTTTGCAAGATTCTAGTATTCAGCTTAAAATTCAATATATTTTCTTCAGGGAGCCAGTAATATTGACCTTTAATCTCTTTATTCGGTATCATAGCATCATTAATATGCATATATTTGAATATATTTTATACGCAGTAATAGCCTAACACTGATATGCTTTTATTACAACACAGGCTCATTCTGAAAACGTAGCCCTATATACATTTCTGGAGTTAGTGAATTATGTAGCCAGAAGTTTGTATGGCTGCATTTCATTTTTAGAATGAACGCTACGGGGCGGTATGACGCCTCCAGCTGTACGCTTACCTTAGTATGGATGACTTTACGGCTGTTATCAGTTTGTCCAGTTAGCTCGCCATGTACATTGGCAGACTTGAGACGCAGAGAGAAGTTTACCGCAATGATGGGGTTCGAGTCCGGCGAAGAAGGTTCCAGAAAGCAGGTAAGACAAAAACAGAATCCAAAAAATTAAGTAAACAAGTAAATAACAGGGTGATTATGTGGTAAAATCTGAAAATGTTCTAAGAATCAGGCGAGGGCTTTTCTTTATCTGGATTGCTTTTTAAAACTGTTGTTTGGGTTTAGGGAAGTGGTGGATTGGTCAATTGATGCTTTTGAAAACACTATTGGTTGGGTTTAGGGAAGGAGGAGGGTGGGTCAGTCGATCGGTCAGTCAGTCAGTCATTGGCTGCGTCCGAAACTGCCTACCACTCAGTAGGTACTGTATTGGATTAAAAAGAACTACTCGGCCGTTAGAAAAGTACAGTCTATACAGTATGAATGTGAGCAGTATGAATGGAATTCGGACATACTACATCCACCATTTTGTCATGGTCACGTGACCTACCTGCGTCAGTTGCATCGCTTCACTCAAAGAGCGTAGAATCATTCTAAGCTCTTTGCTTCACTCCCATTCATGAATTCTTTCGCGGGACATCATGGGATAGCGCAGCATGCATGGGATGTAGTAAGTCATCCGGGTACTTATTGCATACTGATTTTCGAATTCTATGAATTTGGACATACTACTCGGCTCGCATACTGATTTTAGCATACTGTATAGTATGGAAGTATGCGGTTTTGGAAGCAGCCATTCAGGAAGTCAGTTAGTCGGAGGACAGCGGCCTCTAGTGGATTTATGCAAGAACAGCAGGCGGAAATAGCACTCGCGAGAAAAATTCGAGATCTGAAAAAGCATACACGGAGGGCTCTGGTGGATTCGCGTAAAACAAAAACTGCAAAAAATGTAGCTCCTGGGACGTACACGCTCCAGAAATGTGTATAGCGGTACGTTTTCAGAATGAGCCTGAGTTGTTTTATTACAATTAAACTAAAATAAATAAGATTTCAACAGAAGAAATAAATATAGGAAATACTATGAAAATGTATTTGTTCTGTTAAACATCACTTGGTAAATATTGATTTATAAAAAAAACATGTGAAACTGAGATTTGAGATAACATGAATAAATGATATTTTGAGATATAATTAAAAAAATATAGTTTTTTTCACAATATTTATGTTTTTACTTTATTTTAAACCACAAAAAGCTATTTAGCCATTTGGCAATTTTTTTTCTTTCTAATACCATAAATGTTGCTTCCAGTGCTTGTAATTCGGTTTGGTTTTTAATTTCTAGACTAAATGTTTGTGGCTTTTCACCACAGGCTCTGTTCCAGTCAAATCGCCATAAGATTGAAGTAAGAACTGAGCTGCTGAATGAAGAATGGTCCAAGCTCCGGATCCAGTCCATTCCTCTGTCCACATCCAGCGGCTCTCTGCCCAGCAAAAAGGCAAGAACGACAGAGCCGGGGGTCATTTCACCACCAATAACCAAAATCAGTGATCCTTCATTTACATTAGACCCTAGATAGCTTCATGGTGAACTGAGCCTGTGAATTCCGCAGACTGTCCCCTGTAGCTGATTTATGAGCTGAATCAATACATAGTCAGCTTTGCCTCGCCATTTCCCAAAGCTAATTTATTCTAACAAAATGCCAGTAATGACTCAAGATCAGGTGCCACGGTTCAACTTTCATTTCCTGCAGTACCCACTTCATCATTTTCCACTTGACATGCATTTAGATCAATCTAATGATGTTTTTAATGAACTCACTGTGGTACAGTTAACCTCAAATTAATTAGTCAAGGCAAATATTACCAGTAGGCCGGTAAAACTGCAGGAAAGTGGGGATTATTTTTCTCATTTCACGTCTTTTTCCTGCACTCCGTTGCCAGAAATGTATTTGTGTGTTTGCCAAGCCAGTGCTTGGTATCTACAACTTGTGTGATATCCACAATAAACGCAGCCGGCGGGCGCAGCAGAGCCTGGTTCTCTGTGGATTACAAAGAGTCTGCTGGACATAACAGCACAGCTGGAGCCTGCAAAACAATACCATACTTGAAGTTCTTTAGAAAACACAGAACCAAATATTCACAAGTTTAATGTTACATCATTCTTCACGGGCACACATTTGTACCCAGTTTGACTCTTTTTGATATTATGAAATCTGTCACTAATTCATTCATTTTCTTTTCGGCTTAGTCCCTTTATTAATCTGGGGTCGCCACAGTGCAATGAACCGCCAACTTATCCAGCATATGTTTTACACAGTGGATGCCCTTCCAGCTGTAACCTAGCACTGGGAAACATCCATACACACATACACTACGGTCAAATTTAGCTTACCCAATACACCTCTACCACATGTCTTTGGACCGGAGCACCTGGAGGAAACCCACGCGAATATAGGGAGAACATGCACACTCCACACAGACCCTGCTGACCCTGCTGGGGCTGTCACTTATTCAGTGTGGCATTTTGTTTAAGATCTTAATTCACCTTAAAAAGTGCTCCTGTTATGTTCTTTATACTTTCCATATCCTTTACTGAATAACGTTTCTCTATATCAGTAAGCAATGTTTATAATATAATAGCTGGAAATCTTCCTCAGAGATTTTAGTCCGCATTGACATGATAGCATCACGCAGTTGCTGCAGATTTGTCGAATATCCATGATGCGAATCTCCTGTTCCACCACATCCCAAAGATGCTCTATTGGATTATGATCTGGTGACTGTGGAGGCCATTTAAGTACAGTGAACTCATTGTCATGTTCAAGAAACCAGTCTGAGATGATTCGCGCTTTATGACATGGCGCATTATCCTGCTGGAAGTAGCCATCAGAAGATGGGTACACTGAGGTCATCAAGGGATGGACATGGTCAGCAACAATACTCAGGTAGGCTGTGGCGTTGACATGATGCTTAATTGGTACTAATAAGCCCAAAGTGTGCCAAGAAAATATCCCCCACACCATTGCACCACCATCATCAGCCTGAACCGTTGAGACAAGGCAGGATGGATCCATGCTTTCATGTTGTTGACAGCAAATTCTGACCCTACCATCCAAATGTCGCAGCAGAAATCAAGACTCATCAGAC
This sequence comes from Danio aesculapii, assembly GCF_903798145.1. NCBI lineage: Eukaryota > Metazoa > Chordata > Actinopteri > Cypriniformes > Danionidae > Danio > Danio aesculapii. The sequence goes on from NC_079437.1 coordinate 36,071,065, forward strand.
AAGGCAACATTTCTCCAATCTTCTCTTTTTCAATTTTGGTGAGCCTGTGCGAATTGCAGCCTCAGTTTCCTATTCTTAACTGACAGGAGTGGCACCCGGTGTTGTCATCTGCTGCTGTAGCCCATGTGCCTTAAGGTTGGACGTGTTGTGCGTTCAGAGATGCTCTTCTGCACACCTCAGTTATAACGAGTGGCTATTTGAGTTACTGTTGCCTTTCTATCAGCTCAAACCAGTCTGGCCACAGAACTGCCACTCACTGGATATTTTCTCTTTTCGGACCATTCTCTGTAAATGCTAGAAATGGTTGTGCGTGAAAATCCCAGTAGATCAGCAGTTTCTGAAATACTCAGACCAGCCCGTCTCACACCAACACCATGCAACGTTCAAAGGCACTGAAATCAGCTTTCTTCGCCATTCTGATGCTCGGTTTGAACTGCAGCAGATCGTCTTGTCCATGTTCACATGCCTAAATGCATTGAGTTGCTGCTAAGTGATTGGCCTATTAGAAATTTGTGTTAACGAGCAATTGGACTGGTGTACCTATTAAAGTGGTCGTTGAGTGTATATACTATACAGTGCTTAGCATAACTGAGTACACTCCATTTTGAAAATGAATATTTTTATCCATTTCTCAGTGAATATAGGCAATGTATATTGGTGTGTTTAAACAAAACAGATTTATTAAACCAATTTAATTATTACAATAATATTTTAGTCACCATCTTAAGAAATAGGAAGATAATAAATTAAAATTCATGCAAAATATTGCAAAAGAAAGAAATTTTAATATAAAATTTGCTTGTATTGTTTTTTTACATTTGTATTTAATATTTTCCAATAACGCATACATTTGGGCTCCTCAGTTTTGGAAAATTATCGTAAAATATTTGGTTAGATTAGCTCCAGATTTGACTTAAATAATGACTAATCTAGCGTGTACGTGCATCTAACAAATATAATATTGTAAAGCATCCTATTATTTAAATGTGTGATTTGTGAGGGATGTACTCATATATGCTGAGCACTGTGTGTATTATATAATATTAGACATATTAATTCAATTTTATTCAGATTTTAATTCAGTCATCTACATGTGTAAATGCTGGGTAAAGTCAAGTGTATACAATTACAACTAATACAATTTTAATATATTCACATTACATTTGTTAATTACCATATGTAGAGATAAAGCAAGTTAATGGGCCCATTAATAGTTTTGAGTGGCATTTTGACTCGTCTGTTTCCTTGTCTTCTCTTTTCTTGTCCAATCACAGTTGTGCATGGTGGAGTTTGGCTTTCCGTCCTTTCCGAACCAGGCAGTTGCCATGCGTCCCTTGACAACTGTTGCCGGGATACCATTCATGTACTCCTGGTCCCCTCTGCAGCAGAACTTCATGGTACTGGATGTGGACAATAAGCGCACACACATTAGCACATATAAAAGCACTCAATCATAATCACCATTAGAAGCCTGCATCTGCAGAAACACAAGGCGAAAGAAAAGCATCAGTGTTTGACAGTGGTCATTTTGAAAGTAGGTCACCAGCAGCAGTGTGTTCACATGTTCTGACAGCATGTGTTTTTGAAATCATCTCTCAGGTAGAGGAGGGATGTGCATCTTTAAACGCCTACACACATGCACAGCCTCAAATATAGGCATCTACTAAAAACACCCACCCGCAACAGGCATATAGAGTCTTGTTATGCATTTGTCTCTCATTTAGAGAAATCTCGAATATGCACAAACATTTGTATTAAAATATGTCTGTATGTAAATCAATTTCTCTTTGTCTCTGAGGTGGAGGATGAGACGTTTCTGCATAATATCCCTTACATGGGAGACGAAGTGTTGGAACAGGACGAGGCTTTCTTGGAAGAGCTTATTGACAATTATGACGGTGTGCATGGAGATAGAGGTGAGCAGCACTATATGGGTATATGTATCGCCAGAGCTGTAATGTACCTCTTTTGGAAATCTCTGAATGCTTTGAAGACATAGAGCTCTATTTTAATGATCTAGGCGCAAAGTCTAAAGCGCATGGCGCAAAGCATTAAGGGCATGTCCGAATCCACTTTTGCTATTTTAAGGATGGAAAAATACGCTTTGGGCCCTGGCGCATGGTATAACAGGGTTGTGCTTATTCTCTTAATGAGTTATATGTGTGTTTTAAGTGTAACATGCATTAAACCAATCAGAGACTCATCTCCCATTCCCTTTAAGAGTCAGTGGCGCATTTACTATTTACATGGCGACTTTGTAAGTGGAAAAACTGAACGCTTCACTAGCGTGAAAACAAACAATCTGCATGGTGATAAAGAACGAGCCTCCTCCATTCGGCCTCTACTTTCTCTTTACTTTAGTTTTACTCTTTACTTTACTCCTTTACTTTTGTGGATAAGGAAGCGTTGTTGTTCGCGCTCCACTGAAGACATCCATTTGCCCACATATTTCATTTTGTTTGTTAAGCCTAAAGATTTGTTTTAAAACTGTTTATAAATTTATTTCTAGTTTATAGCAAACAAATAAATGAACAATAATAATGAAGTGTGGTCAAAAAATGTTAAAAAAGTTATGTTCAAACACACGTCCTATTCTTTTACCCCATATAGTGATGCAGATGTCTCCAAAACCAGACAGGTGGACAAATTTAAACTTGTTTTTATTAAAATAAATTAAAATATATATGCATATAATAAATAATACTGCTAATAATACGTTATACAAATGCAAATTGTCATGAATAAACTGAAAAATGCACTGGACTTAAGACCAACTTTAGACCAGTTGGTCGGTGGCACAGTCTATTTCAGTTCCTCAAAATAGCAATGCGCCAACAATGTGCACCTCCTTTTTAGACCAGAACACCCATGAGTCCACAAAGTGATGCAAATTAATTTGCTATTTAAACAACGTGGCACAAAACGTGAAAATTAGGGTTGTGCTGGTCTGAAAATAGCAACAAATCGGGTCAAATACGTCTGTTAGGGCCTATAATGTTTATAATAATGATGATTATTATCATTATGAATTCATTTATAACAGGCTATTATTTAGTAATATCTGTTATTACCACTTTTAATTTGAGCTAATAGAAAAAAGTAAATTAATCCTTTATTTAAAGCTTCAGCTTTCAGTTTCACATGATCCTGCAAATGTAATTTTCAGATCATAATGTGATTGCTACGTAACGTACATTTAATGTTTTACTTGAATTGTATTTGTTTAGTTTGTTATTTGAATATTTTTTAAATAATTTTTTTTATATCTAAAAATAAAGAATAATAAAGAACCATATTGTGGTTATTATTATAGTTCTCTTTCTTCTTCTTCTTCTTCTTCTTCTTCTTCTTCTTCTTCTTCTTCTTATTATTATTATTATTATTATTATTATTATTATTACTACCACTATTATTATTATTATTAATAATAATAATAATAATAATAATAATAAATATTTGGAGGAAAAGATGCATCATAAGAATTAGCATTAGAATTTGCATGCTAATTTTTAGACGTATAGACAAGTTCAGATTCACACGTAGACGTCAATATTATATTATCTGCATTTATTGTAAAGCAGGCAGTGTGCTGTAAATTAGTATCTTGTACCTTTCTAACAGAGGGAGGCTTCATAAATGATGAGATCTTTAAAGAGCTGGTGGAGGCGCTGAGCCAGTATTCAGACCCAGAGGAGGAGGAGGAGGAGGAGGAAGAGCCCACAGACACAGCAGAGAATAAGCAGGAGGAGGAGAAAGAGATGCAGAAAAGTGCAGCGGAAGCACCAGAGGAGTCAAAGACAGCCTTCTTCAAGAGGAAGTGGAGGAACACTGCTGAAGGTTGGTTTCAGATTAAATAATGCAAAAATAATTAACATGTTAAAAACACTACAGGTCAAATGTTAGAGTTCATCAAGCAGTAATATTTTAAAAATGTTTTTAGAAGTGGTCTGTTAAACTCTCCAATGCTTCAGTTTTTATAAAAAATACTAAAATGGTAAAAACTGTAACTGTGAAAAATTATTACTTTAAAATATCTGTTTTCTGGTAGTTTTAAATGTAACATACAATGTAAAAAAATAACCCGTAAAAGCTGTGGTTGCCAGTACTTTACCGTTAAAAATACGGTACAAGCCATAAAAGTAATTTCTCATTTTTATGGTAAACTACTGTGTTTCATTAATTTATAGAGGTAATATGTATTTTGAATTACCAACATCTACACATCTTTTGTTACACAGTTAGACACGTTAACACAGCCATATGCAGGTGGTGATGAGGAAGTTACATAATGAACCAATGCTCATCACAAACAACTTTTCCCTCAAGCAGGAAAGTGTATCAGTGTAAAGAAGGTGCTCAGTGTCATTCACACAGCTACTAAACACCAGTATGGTAACACTCATAAAATTAAATTAATGAAATAAACATTGTTTATCAACATTAGATGTAACATAAATCTCGAATGTACATAACTGATGAAGAAACAACTAAAAGATCCATAGCAATGTCAACAAAAAGCATAAAGAGTGATTTGCCATGCAGGGAATTCTGGGAAAGTCAATTTACGGTTACTCTCCATATATATTAAGGAAACATACTGTTAACCAGGTTACGGATTTTTACTGTAGCATTTTTACAGTTTTTTACCGTTGTATTCTTGGATTTAAAGCTGTTTTTTCAGCATCAATGCTTCAGTTTTCAGTGTCATATGGTTCTTTAGAAATCAGTCCAATATGATGATCAAGAAGCATTTATTATTTTTATAGTCAGTGTTAATAAGTGCTCAGCTGCTTTATATTTTTGTGAAAACTGACAAAATATAGTTCAAAAGTACATTAAAAATGTTTTTAATTTTATTAATCAAGGCAAGAGCATGTTCAATTCTTCAAGAGTGAATATACAACAATATATGAAGTTTTTGTGATGAAAAAATATTAATTTATTTAAAATTAATGCTGTCATTTCTAACTTTAAAAAGGTCAAATGTATCACAGTTAAACGTTGAAGCAGGAAAAAACATTGTTAACTATAAAAATCTATATTAATGATTGAGTGCTAAAAACAATTCATCATAATAGATCAGCAAATCATTATTTAATATTTGCAATATTTTACTATGATAACTGTTTCTGAATGCAACACTTTTTTGTGCAGCGTGTCACACAAATGATCACTCACACACAAACAAAAACATTATGTACAGTATATACATAAAACAACCTTTACTAGTACAGTATATTCAGGGTTCCCACACTTCTTGAAAGTGCTTAAAAGTGCTTGAATTTCAGACATATGGATTCAAGGCCTGGAAAGTACTTTAAACAAATGTGGGTTCTTGAAAGTGCTTGAATTTAAAGTTTATGGTGTTATTTCAACAATTGTACGGTTCCGCTTTCAGAAAATGAATAAAAAATAAATAAAACTGTGAAATTCTTTATTTAAAAATATTACATTTATTTCTGACACATAATGCACATTTGATCAATATTGCAGAGACCACATTTCAATGTTACCAATATCGAATTCAACTTATTGTATTAAAGTTCTTTTTTTTATCTGTTTATTAAAATTTTACAGATAAAACAAAGTAATTTTACAGAAATTAAACAAATATTATTCCCAACCCTACCCTATAAACAAGTTGAAATTATATTTATATAAGAGAGAAAAAAAGAGAAAAAAGAAAGAAATAAACAAAAACAAATAAATAAATAAATAAATAAATAAATAAATTACAAAAATAAATAATTAATTAATTAAAATCAATAAATTAAAAAATAAAAAACCTGTACAGAATACACATACATATACCTTGATAAGCCAATATTACAAACATTAATCCTCAGGTATTTATACAATGTACTTTATTACATTTGCTTTGCAGTTGAAAGGCCCTAAGATTTAGATTGACAGTTTGTAGAGATACTGACATGCTCAGAAAACAACATTCTTAATGGGTCCCAAGTTTCAGAAAATGCCCTAGTATTGCTGTTTATTGTAAACCTGATTTTTTCCAAATGGATGAAGCTCATTGCATCTCACAACCAGTTGTCAAAACTCTGGGCAAATTTTTGTTTCCATAATAAAAGAATACACCGTCTTGCTAACAGTTTTAAAAAACGCAAGGGTGTTTGCAGTACAGCTTAATAACCCTGCTATATTCGGAGAAAGTCCAAAAAGTGCAATCAGAAGACACGGTTCGATGTGACTCTTTGTCACAGACGAGAAACACTTGAAAATTAATAGCCAGATAGAAATGATTGATGGACAAAGCCAAAACATATGTATTAAGTTTGCAGGTGCTTGATAACAGTAATCACATATAGGGTCCAAGTCTTGAGTAATTTTTGCCAACTTCACTTCTGTCCAGTATATTCGATGAACAAGTTTTTATTAAATAAGGCAATGTCATGCGCAGATAGAAGAGCTATCTTTGTACTTTTAAGTACAAAATCTGGTCCCACGTCTCGTCCTCAAATGTAGGATTAAGGTCTGACTTCCACTGTTGTTTAATAAAGGAAAGGGAGGTAGGTATTAAAGTTCTTTGAACATGACTGTTTGAAGATGTCATCATTACTATGATATTTTTTTGTTGTAAATATTAAGTGAAATGTTAAATACAATAATGACTTTTATGGTGCTACATATTCTGGAGTATGAAGTACAAAGTACTTGATTCAAAATGAATGGTGTTTTAAAAAGTCGTTGAAAGTCCTTGAAGCTGAAGTTCATGAAAGAGTGGAAACGCTGTATATTACATATTTGTAATTAATTTACACTTAAATGCTCAAAGCAGAAAATGGGAAAAAAGTAAATATCTGCTGCTCCTCAAGCTGATTTGATCATCCGACAGTGAAAATATTTATTAAACAATATGAAATAAATATAAAATGTAAATACTTTTTCAAAATATTGCTGTTTTCATTGTACTTTCAATCAAATAAATGCAGCCTTAGTAAGAAGATGAGACTTCTTCCAAAAACAAACCCAATAAAAACTATTCCTGATCCACCAAACATTTAAATAAAAGTCTATAATTTATTATATCTGTTATATCTATTTACATTTTTATGGATTTTGAAAGGTAAGTAAGTATACTTAATGCATTTGTATTATAACTAACATTAATATTAAGACTTAATTAACAGATACAAGAATGGGCAAATGTTGCATCAAACTGCTGTGGAATCAAGGCTTTTAATAGACTTGCTGTGGTGTAGCACCATATGACCAGACCATCTACAGCTGAATTTCATTGGTTGAACAACAGCTCGCGTGTTGCCCATCAGATCAGCTTCTGTGTGTCTGTCTGCAATTGTTTGCCCTGAGTGTCGCCATTACTCCCAGTGTTTGTTCATTCAGTTTGTTTTAGGCCTGTAGCTAGTTACAGTGCACGCTGACCTCTACACAATAAATCCATGCACTTGTTTACTTTTACTGACCGGGCTGATTTTGTACTATTGCTTTTCCACCAGGACGAGAGCTCTCCACCAATAAGAAGATTCCCCACGACAAGATTTTCACTGCTATTGCATCAATGTTTCCATACAAAGGCACCATGCAGGAGCTGAAGGACAAGTAGGCCACACTATTCAGCATTTGGTCTCATTTCTGAGCTGTTTTGTCTTTAGACTTGATTTTTTAGAACAGAATGGGATTAAAGCATGACTCAGAGAATTCGAGCATGCATTTCCCAAATGTGCACAACTGTGTAACATGCAGAGCAAGTGTGCATCTGATCTCTTTAGAAGTGTAACTTAAGATGATATAAACATCACGTGTGTAAAAACAGCTTTTTTTTCAAACACTTACCACACCTTCGTTAATTTGCTAATAGTAATGTTCAAATCAGCTTGTTTTAGTTGAATTTTCATTTCTGTCCAGTTATTCCAATCAATACAAACTTAAATAGATGAAAGATGCATTGGAATAATCACTATGTGAAGGCTTGCAAAAAAAGCTAAACAAATAATCCTGCACACTGTCTTACATACTCCATGTTCTTCTGACCTTCAGTCCAGTTAAAGCACAAACTACACTTTTAGTATGTTTGTTTGTTTGGTTTTTATTATTAGGGTGTACAAAGATGGGTGTTTTACCAATGTCAAAAAACAATTATTCATAAAAATACCTGCTTTTAATATTATTTTCTGCTTTCACAAACATAGATTTCTTTACTAGACTTGATGGTAGCTGCCAAATATTCAAGCATTTTGAGAGTTTTAATCTTTTTTCTTTATTTACATAATGCCATGGTTTTTTTATGGTTTTCGATTATCACAATAAATGATTAGATAATAATTCATTCATTTATTTATTTTGGGCTTAGTCCCTTTATCAATCAGAGGTTACCACAGCGGAATGAACTGTCATAGATTAATTATTAGCAACTAAATTAATTTAGATGCACTTTTTGGTGTGGTTTCACACAAATTATCACTCACAAAAATATTATGTATATACATAAAGCACTTGATACTGAATGTGAATATTGAATGTACACTTGTTGTGTTTGTGAATTTACATTTGAAAATGTACTAGTATAGGTTGTACTAGTACATTTGCATATTTATATATTACATACTGTATTTGTAATTAATATAAACTTATTATAATTTATATTATAAATTAATATAAAATTAAGTATATGAGTGTAAATAAAACCTGAGAAAAAACGATTTGCGTTTTACATCATTTAAAATATTGTTACAAAGTCAATTTTGTCTTTAAAGTTCTAAGTGTTTTGTAGTCTGTTGTTTAATGTTATATAGATTTGTGTAAAGAGAATGATGAGAATAATGAGAATGAAATCTAAAAATCTATAAAAATACCAACACAGACTCATTCTGAAAACGTAGCCCTATATACATTTCTGGAGATCGCGAATTATGTAGCCAGAAGTATGTAGGTCTGCATTTCGTCTTTAAAACGAACGCTATGGGGCGATATGATGTCAATTCTTTTTGCGCTTACTAGCTGACTGCTTACCTCCGTATGGACGACTTTACTGCTGTTACTAGTTTGCCCAGTTAGCTTGTCATGTACGTCGGTGGACTTGAGACGCACAAGAGGAGTTGACCACAACAATGGGGTTTGAGTTCGACAATGAACAGTTCCAGAAAGTGGGTAAGACAAAAACAGAAGCCAAAATATAAAATAAACAAATAAATAACAGGGTGATAATGTGGTAAAATCTGAAAATGTGGTAAAAATCAGGTGAGGGTTTTCTTTTCTTTTGAGAGAAGTGGGTGGTGGGTCAATCTGTGCTTTTGAAAACAATGACTGATTAGTCAGTCAGTCAGTCAGTCGTGAGAGAAATTTGAGATCTCAAAAGCGTACAGAGCAACCTTTGGTGCATTCGCAAAAAAACTAAAATTGCAAAAAAAAAACACCTGGGACGTATTATGCGATCTCCATAAATGTATATATCGATACGTTTTCAGAATAAGCCTGGGTTGAAAAATACACATTTTGGCAAGAATCAGGATTTGAAAAGAAATAGCCGAGACAGGCAGAGGTAAAAACAATAGTGAGGATATAAGAATACACCCACAACTTAATTTGCGGAGTACAAAGAAATAGTATCACTCATGCTTTCCTTTAAATAGAAATAACTCAAACACTGAAAAAAAGATCAAGTTTTCTAGAGCAGGTGTTGAGCATGTGTGCAAAAGCTGAAGTATATTTTCTGCTTTAATCCGGTAAATTGCAGTTGAACAATTTCAAAGTTGCAGGCACTGTTTACGATGTGGCCCCACACAAAAATCTTTATTCGCCATAAATATGCAACCACTGGTGCAAAGCTACCATGCATGCACATTCTTCATTTAACTAGGGAAAATATGTCTTGCCATCTTTAAGTCGTGGTAAATGAAGGTTCATGGGAAGCTCCTCGGGCTGTGCTGTCAGCTGGATCTGGAGCGCTGGAAACAAAAACCAGCCAAAGCCTACGTTATCATCCAACAGTTTACTGTTTCAAGACATTATTGTTCACTCTACCAGCTGTCCTCATTTTACTTCTTCACACTGCGAAGGGGAAATCTGTGGGTGTGAGCTGCATTTAATGCCCTGTTATGTGTATTAAACAACTTCAGCATTTTTTAAAGGGGCAGTTAATGCAAAACATAGCTTTCTGTCATTATTCTGTTCACCCCAATCTTGTACACTCTTAAAAGGAAGGTTTCTAAAGGCTGTTTTCACAGTGATGCCATAGATTTATAATTTTTGGTTCTCCAAGAATCTTTTAGTAAATGGTTAATCGTTTTTCCTAATGTGAAGAGCATTGCCATAATCTAAACTTTTTTCACTGTAAAAACGTTTTGTAAAAGGAAAAGGCTTCACAGATGTTTAAGGTTCAAATTAATTCAAATCTGTAAGTCCTCTACACTATGGTTTAAAAGTACTACTTTTTTCTGCAAAGAATTGATCAGTAAATATATTTATATTGACATTTATATAAATATTTAGTGCTGGGCAAATGTTAATGACGATTAATGCATCAAAAAAAAGTTGTTTTGACAAAAGATATGTGTGTGTATTATATATACATATATATTTTTTTCATAGATATTTAAATTTAGATATAATTTGTATTATATACTTATATATTTTATATCTAAATATAAAAAAATATTTTCCCAACTATATACATGCATGTGTGTATAAATATACATAACATAAGAAATAAACAATACGCACACATATATTCTGTCAACAATTTTTTTATTTTGGATGCGATTAATCACAATTAATCTTTGCTCAGCACTAAAAAATATAAATAAAATTTTGCATATATCAAATAAATTTCCACAAAAATATTTCTGAAGGTTGATGATTTCAGAAGGATTGTATTTTTATTATATGTGAACCTTAGTGAGTGCAGACACTACTTACTTTAACTTATACGTTTTAACAAGTAATTTAATTAATTAATAAAAAGGGAATTAATTAAAAAGAGTTATGGCAACTCATAAACTAATCATATTAAGTAGAACTCAAACCGAATGAGTTATGAATCAGTAAATTCTGTTTTATGTGTTAACTCTAATGCTAGAAACAATACCAAACCATTTGAGTAGCTATATAGTTGTTTGGACTTAATTTGTTCTATTAACTGAACTTAAAATGTTTAAGTAACTAATACTTAAAATATTTGACAATATTTACACAAATAATATGTGTAAATGACTCAAAATAAATAAATATATATAAGTTTGCAGTACTCAAACCAATTGGTTTCAAAACTTAAATAGTTTGCCACAATCAGTTTCCTCTAACAGTTTGAGTTACCTTAACTTGTCGGGTTTTACAGTCTCTCTGATTCTGTATCTGGTTTTGCTGATATTACAAATATTACATTGCTGTGTATTTTTCTCTCACCTGCAGGTATATGGATCTCCTGGAGCCATCCAACCACGTAAAGCTGCCTCCTCTCTGCACACCCAACATGGATGGTCCTTTCGCCAAATCTGTTCAGAGAGAGCAAAGCCTGCACTCTTTTCACACACTTTTCTGCCGCCGCTGCTTTAAATATGACTGCTTTCTGCACCGTAAGAGTTTACAGTTTTCCTTCTTAGTTGTTCTTGTGTTTTTAAATTGAAAAAAGGTACACTGTGTTTTACAGTAAAGGCACCAGAATTAAGTACAGTGTAATTTGAATATAATATTTTACAGTCTCCATCATTACAAGCATTCAAGAACCTCTGTTTAAATATGACTTTAAAGTCTGTGCGATATCAGAATTTAAAATGTTTACACATTGTTCTTTATTAAATTAACAATTAATCTGTGAACAAATTAGTTTATAATCTTAATAGATAATCTTAATAGATTAATAGATAATCTTTAATCAAAGTCTGAACGTTTGCTTCTGCGTTGGAAGTGGTGGCCCTTCTCCGATACTTCAGACACAATATTTTTCACCACACTCCACCTACCATTAGTTTGCTATGAGGGAATGATGTGCAAATAGAAAGCCCCGCCCCCTACTCAATATTTCGTTACAGTTTAAATTAAAGAATTATTTCATATACCGAAATAAAAGTCTCACTAACTTTTGGTTCACACAGACTTTAAAGCTTGTCTCAATAGACCTGATCACAAGTGGTCAGCAAAAAATGATATTATAAAAGTAACTACATAAGTTTATCAATGCATGTAGCACTGACCACATGTGATTAAATCTCCCAGAATGATAAAATATATGAAAAATATATTTTGCTTTTGCTCAGCTTTCCATTCATCTCCTAATGTATATAAGAGGAAGAGTAAAGAAATCCATATGGAGACAGAGCCCTGTGGACTGGACTGCTTTTTGTTGCAGGTACAGCTTTCTAAAGGCCAAAGTATACTTCAGTTTTTATGTGTACAGTGTCATCGTCAGAACTTTGGGCTTTCAGTGCAAATTTTCATCTTTACAGTGTTCAGCATTGAATTGAGGATCAATTGCAGTATTGTTAAACCAGCTACACATTGAGATTTCCACATTATCCTTTTAGTGGACTTGAATGCCTTAGTGACATTGTGAAGACACAACACTCTAGACATCACTGATTTGAAATTGTCAAACTTGTCTTACCATGCCCAAATGGATCATTGTCTTGACCTTTATATGGATATTAAACACTTTTTAAAGCTCATTATCTTGCAAAATCAGTGAAAACAGTGAAAACTTTTTTTAAATTTCATTTTTAACTGCACTTCAAAATATATAAACTCATGAAATATGCTTTACCCCTGTTAGGATAAGTTCAAATAGGCTTAAGCAGTGACCTTGAAACACAACGGTTACTAAAGTAGCCCTCGTTTCCCAAGGGGGAGCTGAAATGCTATGTGGAAAACTTCCATTATAGAGGATTTCCCCATAGTGGAGGTTTTCCACATAGCATTGAAGTTCCCCTCCTGATGGGGAACTTAAGAAATAGTACATTTTTCTTTAAGGCTACATCTATACTCATTCATTCAGTCTTTTCTTTTCGGCTTAGTCCCTTTATTAATCAGGGGTTGCCACAATAGAATGAACCACCAACTTATCCAGCATATGTTTGACGCAGCAGATGCTCTTTCAGCTGCAACCCATCTCTGGAAAACACCCATACACTCTAATTCACACACATACACTACGGACAATTTAGCTTACCCAATTCACCTATAAAACATGTCTTTGGACTTGTGGGGAAAACCGGAGCACCTGGAGAAAACCCACGAGAACACAGGGAGAACATGCAAACTCCACACAGAAATGCCAACTGATCCAGCCGAGGCTCGAACTAGCGACCTTTTTGCTGTGAGGCGACAGCACTACCTATTGCACCACTGTGCATATACATCTATACTAATCTGGATATATTTGAAAACGGCAATTTCATTTAAAAACGTCCTCTTGGGTGACCATACATCCTATTTTTCTGATGTGTGTTATTTTTGGGACTAAAAACATTCCTCTATTTGTATTTTTTTTTAAATGATTTAGCTTTTGCTTTCTACTGCCATCATTAATTGTAAATGTTTTTGCATTACTTTCAGCTTTCTCTTTTTACTTTCCATGTGTTGAGAATCTGTGTTCATGCATGCTATCAAATGGAGTATACTTTGAATACTTGTGCATTTGTCTGACACACATTAATGTACAGATAAAAAGGATGTATAATTTCACTGTAAGTGTTTTGACTTGTCAATTGATAATTTTACTTGAAACTTCATAAATGGTATTGATCTTTCTCTATTTCTTGGTCTCAGAAAGGAGCAAAAGAGTTTGCTGATCAAAACATGATGAGGTCACAAAGGACCCGTCGTCGCCGGAGACAGCCCCGCCCCTCCAGTTCATGTGGCCACACCCCAACAGACTCCGGTGAGAAGGGAAAAGAAGGAGGAAGCGACCACGAAACCACCAGCTCCTCAGGTACACACATTCATAGACATAAACATGCAAAACAATATGTTAATATCCATGCATAGCAGATAAAGGGTTAATAAGAGTATATCGAGACAAAATAACAGATAAGTAAGTAAAGTAAGATAAGTAAAAACAGCATTGCTGTTACAAAAACAACTTTTGTTCCATGGAGATAGGTTGTAAGTCTGCACTGCACCAAAAATAAAGTGTTACTAGAAAGACAAGAGCATTCTTATTGGTGCTTGCTAAGGCAATAATTATTATTTTGGCCTGCTGGATGATAAATAGGGCAAAACGATACTTACATTTATGATCCAAGTCATATTTAGAGCGTATGATTGAGATTTTAGTGGTGGGTTTCTTTAACTTTGCTTAGTAAGCAAAATCCACTATAAAACAAATTACCATTGCACATTTTTGAACAACAACAACAGCTTATAATGCCTTAAAACTTTATAACTTATATAACTTATAACTTTAACTGTTCTGTTATATGGCTGACACAGTGGTGCTGTAGGTAGTGCTGTCACATCACAGCAAGAGGGTCGCCAATCCGAGCCTCGGCTGGATCGGTTGGCGTTTCTGTGTGGAGTTTGCATGTTCTCCCTGCGTTCGTGTGGGTTTCCTCTGGGTGCTCCGGTTTGCCCCACAGTCCAAAGACATGTGGTACAGGTGAATTGGGTAGGCTAAATTGTCCGTAGTGTATGAGTGTGGGTGAGTGCGTATGGATGTTTCCCAGAGATGGGTTGCAGCTGGAAGGGCATCAGCTGCGTAAAACATGTGCTTGATAAGTTGGCAGTTCATTCCGCTGTGGCGACCCCAGATATATAAAAAGGGACTAAGTTGAAAAGAAAATGAATGAATGTTCTGTTAAATCTATTAGTTACTAGTTAATTAGTTAAAGTTATTAGTAACTAATAAAGTTATGGTAACTAATAACCGTAACTTTTCCGAATTTGATTGTAATGTAATAATGTACACCTTTCGTAAAGGCGCTTTGAAACAATAGTTATAGTGAAAGCGCTATAGAAATAAGCTTGAACTGAATTGAACTGTGAAGTTTCGCAGGGAATTCATTATGTATTTGTAACCATTCAGATTATTGGCTTATGAATAGTCACTATTGCATATTGTATGATTCATTTTTAATTGTTAAATTTAGATTACTTTGGTCATCATTTAACACTCCCTTAAAGTTCATTCTCAAAATACTATAACTTAACAACACTGTCAAATCTGATCTGTAGAAAATCTCAAAATAATCTAAATAACTATAATGTTGTCATTCATCGATTTACTTTAAAGGGCACCTATAATGAAAACCATCTTTTGTAAGCTGTTTGGACAGAACTGTGTGTAGGTATGGTGTGTCCAGTCATATTGGAGTGATATAAAGACAATAAGTCTCTTAAAGACGTTAAAATAGGATCCAATACCCTCCCATTTTGAGGCCCACCGCAACGTTATATAGCAGTGAGGTTTCCCTGCCCACCGAATTGATTGACAGCCGCTTATTAACATGTCTCCGTAGTAACGTGTATAATCATATCAACAAGACAGGATGTGCACAAAAGATCTGTTCAGCTCTCCGTGATCATCAATCATTATCAAATGTGATCAAGAATAAGTTTTACAAGTTTAAAACGTTTTTAAAACTGGGCATGTTTGTATTTTACCGTCTTTACTTTGTCACCACAGACGTGTGTCTGTACAATTATAAAAAAGACACTTCAATTCCGGTTTGTGGACGTTAAATCAGGTTTATTTTGTACATTAACATAACAGATGTCCATACAGCAGTGGATATTAACATGTGTCATGTTACATTTGCTGTGCAAAAACTGTTCAAAGCTAAACATGCGCGCTGTGTGTGTGTGTGTCTTTCTGTGTGTGTGTGTGTGTGTGTGTGTGCGTGTGTGTATGTGTGTGTGAACTTTCTCATAAACATTACGTGAGATCTGCATCATGTCTGTCACTGTGCTGTTTATCTGAAGCAACTGAGCCAGAGATTGAGTGGGAACGGTGGGTGTGGAGAATTAGCATTAAAGGCATAGGCAAGAAAAACAGCTACATTGTGTCCAGAGCAGAAATCCTAATACTCTGAAAGGTATAATAAATAATCTGACAGGTGTTTTGAGCTGAAACTGTACAGACACATTCTGGAGACACAAACTACGTATCTTATATCTTGAAAATAGGTGCCCTTTAATGTATAAAATAAAATTTCTGTGTGTTTTACTGTAATGTATTCCTATGTTTGTATCAAGACCTAACATTTAAATTGCTTGTGTTTGTGTCAGAGGGCAACTCTCGATGCCCCAGTCCCATCAAACTGAAACCAGGGGAGGAAGAAGCAAAGGAGTCCGAGTCACCTCCTCAATGGAGCGGAGCAGAGGAGTCTCTCTTCAGAGTCCTACATGGCACATACTACAACAACTTCTGCTCCATTGCTCGACTCATCGGCACCAAGACATGCAGAGAGGTGCGTACACAAATAACGGTGAACAGGAGGTCAGATGTGTGTCTTGAAAATGGTCCTTTATTTAAACTAAAGTGAATGTAATTGTATGTAATGTGTGGAAAGTCCTACAATATTTACCCAAGAGTAAAGACCAAAAAAAAGCAAAGACAACACTAAATGTGTGTGTTAGAAGTTTGCAGCACTGCTCTGCGAGTTTTTCCCAGAAAGTCTGTGGTTTGGCTAACTGGAAACGTGATTACCTCAAATCATGTGTTTTTCTTTCATTTGGGGAATGGTCCAAATCTTTTTCTAGACGAGTGTTGTTTTGATTGTGTGATTTTAGTGTGTGTGTGCATGTGTGTGTGTGCTCTCATATGGTAAAGATCAACAGTGATAATGAGTGGTTACGCCTCAGTCGGGTTTCAGCTAAATTTCTGACTAAAGCCCATTAAGATTTCAAGGAATTGTGATGTTGTGTGTGTGTGTGTGTGTGTGTGTGTGTGTTCGTGTGTTCATTTATTTAATAATTTTTTCTTACTTTTTTCAATGACATTACATTTTCATCAGATGCACATGGGATGTTATATATTCTGAATACACTCATATATAAGCTTAAACATCTACACTAACATTTACATGTACATAGAGTATGTGCCTATACAGTACATACATTCACAGATTTCATATGTTGTGCACATATTTACGGAATAATGATGGTAAATGCTCGCTCATGTGTGTATTTGTGTGTGTAAGGTTTACGAGTTTGCTGTAAAAGAGGTGCTGATTGATCGCGTGCCGCTGGAGGACGGTGGGATTTCACCTCAGAAGAAAAAACGAAAGCACAGGCAAGATGCTCACACAGGCCGGTCTGATTCATACTGGATGTTACACAGGCACTAGAGCTCAACACTGTTTCTGTTTGTTTGATAGATTATGGGCAAAGATACAGCTGAAGAAAGGTGAGACTCTCAACTGTAATACCAAACTGAGACTGGGTTTTTGTGGCTTGGCAGGTTCAGGAAAGGATGAACGGAAAGAGAAAACAGGATTTCAGTAGTGTTGTTAGAGAAATTGTGGGATTTTGGTTAGCGATTAGATATGTAATTGCAATTATTATTATTTTTTGAACAATCTTTTTTTTGAGATGAAATAAAAATATGACAAAATAACTTCACAATCATATTTACATCTTTGTTTTCAATCTAGAGGAAAACAACAATAATAAACAAACCAAAAAAACATACAAAACTAACAAAAAGGGATAAAAATGAAATGAAAAAAAGGGTAAAAAGGGTGGGGGGCACAGGTTATTTAAAGTAGTAACAGATTATTAGAGATAAAACATTAGGAAGAAAGAGTTGAAAATACAAATCATAAATAGAAGGCGTGCACCAGATCATCCACATGACAATGGCTTGATTAAATCAGTGGTTCTCAAACTGTGGTACGTGCACCCCTAGTGGTACATGGGCTTCCTTCTAGTGGTACATGGAGGAATCAAATATGTCATATGTACATGCTACATATATTCAAAATTGATCAAAAATGATTTATATATAAATATGACATATAATAATATTTATTATGTGATATATAGCCTATATTTCTGATGTCCAGACAACATTTCCAGGTGTTGATGGCTACTATATGTTAATACACATGTACAGCACTTTTCTTTGTACTTTTTAAGAACAGTAACCTACCATTTTTAACTTTTAAACGCACATTTTAATTAAAATGTTGCATTTTATTTTGTTTGTTTTTTTACATATAAGCACAGTACAGTGTTAACGTTCAGACAATTTATAATTCTTAATGTGGCTGTCAATAATAAATATTCTTAATAATAGGAATTAATCTGCCACGTTTTTGAACTGTGCAGCTGCTTTACTGGGCTTACTCCGCTACTGCATTTCAATACTGCTCATCATGGTGGTACTTGGAGAGATAATTTTTTTCTGAGGTGGTACTTGGTGAAAAAAGTTTGAGAACCACTGGTTTCAATAAATCTTTGGGAATGGGGGAATATGTAGATAGGCCAAGTCAATGTCAGTTTATTTCGTCTTTTCTTGTTTCATTTAATAAACTGCTGAAATTTGAATTGGAAATAAGATATAAAAAGGGTGTCCACATTTTCTCAAAAACAGTAAGCTTAATTAAATGTAATTAAATTGTAATTAAATTAATGTTGTTTTGTTCAATCACATAATAATGTCAGACATTACAGTTGAAGTCAGAATTATCAGCCTCCTGTTTATTTTTTCCCCAATTTCTGTTTAACGGAGAGAAGAGTTTTTCAACACATTTCTAATCATAATAGTTTTAATAATTCATTTCTAATAACTGATTTATTTTATCTTTGCCATGATGACAGTAAATAATGTTTCACTAGATATTCTTCAAGACACTTCTGTACAGCTTAAAGTGACATTTAAAGGCTTAACTATGTTAATTAGGTTAACTAGGCAGGTTAGGGTAATTAGGCAAGTTATTTTATAATGATGGTTTGTTCTGTAGACTATCAAAAAAAATAGCTTAAAGGGGCTAAAAATTTTGACCTTAAAATGTTTCTTTTTTTAATTAAGAACTGCTTTTATTCTAGCCGAAAAAAACAAATACGACTTTCTCCAGAAGAAAAACTATTATCAGACATATAGTGAAAATTTTCCTTGCTCTGTTAAACATCATTTGGGAAATGTTTAAAAAAGAACAAAAAAATCAGTGGGGGGCTTATAATTATGACTTTTTTTTTTAATGCAACTATTCTTTCTTGTGTAGTTTCTAAAAAGCTTTTTGCTGTTAATTCTTTTCCTTTGCTGGCTTACAGACAACTCGTCCAATCAAGTGTACAATTATCAGCCATGTGACCACCCTGAGCACCCGTGTGACAGCTCCTGCCCATGTGTGATCACACAAAACTTCTGTGAGAAATTCTGCCAGTGTGATCGCGAGTGTGAGTTCAGCACAAATAAACACAGTCACACATGCAAGCACATGAGATATGCACATACAAACAATCACATTCAGGTATACAGTGCTGCAATAAAGGGAAATTATAATCAACTTTTGGATCATATGTCAGTGCTTCCCACAGGTTTGAAATATGCTTGCAGTGGTGGCTGGATTGAAACACAGCATTCATACACATCACTTAAATAGTTAACTACATGCGACAAAAAAAAAACAACATAATTTTTAAAAAATAATTTTAATTATTATGACACTGTTTTACACTGTCAGTGGGTTAAAGTAAAAAAAGACTGATGAAATAAAAAAGAAATCTACTATTTCTCTTACTTTTATGCAATTCAGCAAACTTAAATGCCTAAGCATTTTAGACATGTATATAGAATATACAGCAAATGAGAAATAAATGACAGAAAAGGGAATAAAAACAGACAAACAGACAATAACTCTAAAAATTATAATAATTACAAGAGGAAATATGTTGATTATTTAAATAAGGCAAATGCGTTGATTAACCATTACTAATGGTGTACATATATTTTGCAGCCAGTTATTTTGTCTTCTCTGAGTATTTAACAAAGTTTTTCTGAGTCGTTAGATTAAAGAAATGATTATTTAATGTTTCTCTCACTCTCATGCAAAAACGCATATGAATACTGACAGCTTTAGCAAAAGCTGAATCCAGGAGATTTTAGGACATTTAGAATTTTTCCCCAAAAAGGCATGCCCATGTGGGTCTGCAGAGCAGTTGAGACTGCCTATGAGAGTGTTGACAGGTCTCGCACACACAGAATCAAACAGGTAAACGAGAGAAGATTTTGCACTAGCCAA